>NW_007578417.1:140318-152003 GCF_000690725.1 Stegastes partitus | reverse complement strand
ACGTACCCATGAATATGTTGGGGATTTATTTGAACAAAGTACTCTTGTTGTTTCCGGATGTCCTCAATCTTGAGAAAATATTTCAACATCAGCGACATATGACATGGGCTGTATTTATAACTATGAAATTACTCAGACTAATTGCCTGCTAACATATGATCCTATAGGCCAGGCAGGGTTGTTTATGTTTCTCTCTACTCTATATGACCTATTGTACTCAGGACATCCGCTAAAAAGCTTGGAAGAACTGGCGCCACCCAGGGATGGTTTACTTTGCAGCGAGGGCCTCGCATGAGTCCCAAATACCGCCGTTTATTGGTTCAACCCCCATATTCTTCACTTATGAAGCGCGTTACGTGGCATACGTCAAAGATTCCCTGCTTCACAGGACTCGGTGGCCATCACAAAGGAAGTGGAAGAGAGAACAGCTAATCCACTGTCAGTCACTGAAACTTGTCATTGATCCCATTTGGCCGCTTGACGCAGCATCATTACTGCCCTGTCACAGCCTTGTCATCGTAAACACAGGAGCCCAGACTGAGCAGTACCAGATGGAGAAAGAGACTGAGCTCGCGCTGCTGTGTTGATTTCCCAGCGCAGTCAACAAATGCGAGGTCTGTTACGCCACTCGGCAGCACACAAAACAGTTTGTTCTAACATCCAAAATTTTAAGTCTAAGTGACACTTCTGTTCCAGGAGAGAGTAGGCAGAAAACTGGCATACTGAGATCCGTTTTATGTCCTGAATGGTCAAACTGTTGCAGGGTTTCCACAGCCTGCTCTGCCTCCTCTCCCTGGGAATTGTGCGGTCACACCTCCTCGAGAAGCTGTAGGAACAGTGGCATAAACACAGTCACATTTGCACCGTCAGGCCTCATTGATGCAAAGCAAAAAGTATCTTTAGCACAAACAAAATTACCATATGTGTGTGTGTGTGTGTGTGTGTCTAGACGTGGTCTAACTGAGTTAATCTACCAGATTAGCACCCTTTGGTCGCACAGACACCAGGAGACCGATCCGGTGTTGAGACTCGTTTTACACACAAGAGTGCTTCATTAAACAAACAGAAGTAGGTAGACATGCACTCACGCACATCGCTGCTCGTATACACACACACACACACAAAGAGACACATAGAAACACCCCCACTGCGAAGCACACTAACCTGACACCTCACAAACACACTGTGGTAACTGACGCACTCAATGTTTCATTGACTGTAACAGGAGATGATGACAATCTCACTAAACACCTCCTCTTATATATGCATGTTTGCCTGCAGGTGTGTGTCTGCCTGCCTCCTTTTTCATCAAGTCACAGATTCTCCTCTGTATAGCCAAACAATGTACACTCCTTTTCTGTTTTCTGTTTGGCTCTTTCCATCCTTCATTCCTTCCCCCCCTCCTTTGCTTGCTGAATAATTAGAACCAGCATCATTCAATCAACTGCTTAGCAGCCTCAAAATCAGGAAACACTCACATCAGCAGCTCACAGCAGTTACAGTGTTATTTGAAGCACACTTCAAAGCAGAACAGTGTCTGCTGGTGCTGATGTCAGCAACGCCTGGTCTAATTTAGGACACTGATTAAAATGGGTGATTATAATGTAATGATCAGTGCACAAACAGAGTACAAACAGTTCCATTTTTACTGTTGCGTGTGAACACAGTTGGGTAATTGTGGAGTTATTACCTGTGGTTACCTTTAATTTCCACTAAGCACATCAGATTGCTTCATTCTCTTATGAAATATGCCTCCACTGGTGTCTCTCAGGCCAAAGCAGTATCCCGCCAAGCTCGGATTTACACTGCCTGCCACACAGAGGTGGGTTTATTTCATTATAAATCACAATGGCGGAATAACCAGGAGCAAGCCTTTTAACACACCGCACCTCTTTGCATAGGCCAGACATTACTTATTGTGTCCAGGAGTTACTAAATGAAATTACATTCAGCAACATATCATTGCATGACACTTAGTGCATAATAGACATAATGGGCCCTTTAAGTTATGGCCTAGTATTTCAATGTGGAAATCCAAACAGCGACACAAACACGCAGACGCACAGATACGATCAATCAGTCGAGGAGCTACATTGACATGTAAACACGCCACAAGAGGCTCTCTCTTTTCTGTCACTCCCCCACACAGAGAACTATTCACCCCTTGGGTCCCCTCGCTCTTCCTGAGTCCCGCTCGGCTCTCTGCAGCCCCCGACACTGCACTCATTCAACCACCGTCTACCTTTTTTCCACCTCCGCAGATAAATAAACACCATCACCATAATCATCATTAAAGCTCTGACGTCAGCACTATCATGCATGCAGAGGTGTGCATGATAAGTAGGTGTGTGGAAACACACGGTCTTCAGGGTGCACACATACATACGAACACATACAGACTGCATGTAGTCACAAAAACACACTTTTGGATTTAAATGGTGGCTTTTCCACAGGGAAGCACTGGTTTCTTGATAAAAAATAAACAAATGCTCATTTTGATGGAAACCACCACACCAGTAGTGAAAAGTAATCAAGTACATCTACTGAACAACTGTATTTAAGTACAGTTTTGGAGCAGTTGTACCTCCATTCTGCTACATTTCAGAGGGAAACATTGTACTTTCTATTCCGCTAGATTTATTTGGCCGCTTTAGTTACTTTAAAGAGGAAGATCTTACGCAGCAGATATTCTAACAAGCCTACAAAAAAAACAAACCAAACACATGGTTAATGACTAAACCAGTGGTTTCCAACGTTTTTGGCTTCTGTCTTCTTCCAAAAAGCAGCGTGCAGTCAGGTTCACATTTCAGATTTTCTATGAGTTGTTAACAACTCTACCTAACAGTGATTTTTCACACTAACCTTCTCACATGGTTTCACTTCAGCAAGTGTTCAAATGATCCGATATCTCACAAAAAAAATCAAAGACAAGAGGAACAGTCCAAAAACTGCAAACAGATTTGTGTCTCAAGTTATTTTTTTCTACTTTCCTCTGATGACCCCTCAGATTCAGCTGCTGTCCCTGTATGTAAACTGTGTATTAAATAGTTTAAACAGGCTCCAATGAGCTGCTGACAACGACCTGCTGCAGTATTAGTACTCTAATAATGTCATATATATTAATATATCAATCAGAGGGACCAAACTAATACTTCTACTGTAATGGATTTTTTTTTTGCTGTTATTGACACTCAAGTACTTCTTCCACCACTGCATAACATCCACCTTTAAGGTAAAACAGTTGTTTGTATGTGCATGTTCACATCTGGGCCACAGTCCATGTTCCAGCTTCAGTCCTCATTAGGTGAAACAATTAGAGTGTTTACTCTCCCTTGATGTGTGTTTATGTTGTTTCCATTCACCATAAAACTTCCATGAAAGGTTTTTACTCAGGCTTCCTCTTTGTCTCCCACCGTAAAGTGAAATTGATGCGCCTCCAGTGTCAGTGTTTTTCTTTTCCAGCTGCAACGCTTTGTCCGTCTCTTCCAGTTTGTGTTTCACTGACTCTCGTCTTTTGGGAGCAACGGGGATGTTCCAGGATTCAGAAAGATCCGTCTTAACAAACAGCTGCAGTTCAGCGAGTTTTTATTTTTATTCAAGCACTGCCGTTCTTCTCTTCACGCCTTACTGTTCTAAATGTTAAAAAAAATCTGCACTGCATCAAGATGTACAGGTACACATGGCCAGAGGAGCCTGCTAAAAGCGGCCTCAGAGCAAAATGGAGTAAATGGGCTCCTACTGACCTCCTACTCCTCCCACTCTCCGTGTATTCTGTTTATACTCTCCCTTTTCCCTCCAAGTATCAATCAAACACCGAGTCAACTACACATGGCAGCTTAATTATATTTCGCCTAGAGCACTAGAAACCAACTATTACTCCTTTGCTGGAATACCACCTGGCCTCATATTTGCTGTGTTTGTGGTAATTTGACCAGACATATTTAATTAGAAATATGAACTATGTAAGCTTAACATCAACTAAAACCTTCCTCAAACTAGCACAGAGCACATGACCTCAGAGCAGGACCTCAAGATTAGGTAATGGTTTGAGTTTATTCTGTAATAAAACAGTGTATACATAACACAGCATGCAAAGACATATACAAAGCAAAAGCACAGACATCTAAACAAGACGACGCTGTGAGCCTTCACTTTGTATAGCTGAGGCTGATGGGAAAGGTTTAGTTTTGTAGGTGTTTGGTGATCAACATACTAAAAAAAAAAAAAAACGTTGTGTCTCCTGGGGAACATGAATGCAGTTTTTTTTTCTCGTTTTTTAATTTTTTATCACAATCCATCCAATACTTGCCAAGACATTTCACAAACACTATCTGGAATATAAACCTGACACTGGAGACAACACCGATGTTGTGATTCATCAAGCAAAGTTTTGTACTTATGCATTGAGCCAATTTTGTGGATATGAGAAAACTGACCTGCTTGTAGTGTTAAAGGAGGAGGAACGTCAACATTACTCTGTGAATATCTGTTCAGAATCACACTGATGTTGTTGAGATAGTTAGGCCTGGTCCGGACAGATTGCGAGACAGATATCACCATCCATGGAGCAGATCACCAACTCGACAGAAAATATATACAGACAATGACAAATTAAAGGAAAAACCAACACGGCGTTTTCGTTAAGTGTTGGGCCACCCAAACAGCTGCACTGCGCCTTGTCATTGATCCTACCAGTCTTTTTAACTCTACTGGAGCAATAAACATCATTCTTTCTAAACATATTCCCTCATGTGGTGTTTAGATGATTTTGGTGGAGAGTGCTGTCTAACAAGTTGATTCAAATCTCCCGTAGATGTTCAATAGGGTTTAGACCTAGTGACTGTGAAGACTGTAGCAAATGATTCACGCCATTTTCATCAAACCATTCAATGACCCCTCAAGCCCTATTGATCGGAGGCATTGTCATCCTGGAAGAGACCGTCCCATCAAAATAGAAATGTTCCATCAAAGAAGAAAAGGTGATCACTCAGAGCAATTTTGTACTGATTTACGCTGACCCTTCCCTCTGAGGGGACAACCATCACAGAAAAGCCTCACATGTCCCCAGAATGTGTAATTTCAGGCCAAAATACAGAGAAGGTGGTTCATTTTTTACCAAGACTGTATACCTCCTGGTTCTAGTCCTGTTCTAAATACGCTGTTTCAGTGTCTTAAATACTGAATGCTTCTGACCACACCCCCTTCAGGAAGAAGACTCTCTCTTCTCCTGTAGTTGACAGTGTGGAGCAGACTGCATGGCCATGGCACATATGTGAATAAGGGTGTGAGAGCAGGACTTTCTACCGCTTACAACTCTCTCTCTCTGAGTGATCATTTCATATGGAAATATTATAGATTTCCGAGCACCACTGTAGTTTTTACCTCATGTACAGGATAAGTTTGTCAGACAAGGCAAGGGTTACAAAATTAGTAATTTAGTTTAGCAGCTTGAAAATGGCTCTGATGTGACTGCTGGTTAACATTTAGTCTTAACAGGCTACATTTCAGTCACTGTTTTATATTCATTCTGTTGTCTGACAACCGAACCAGAAGAATATGTAAATGAGAACAGCTTGATTGGGAATTTGTTTGACAGTACAGTAGATATGAGCACAGAGAGCAGGAGAGAAGCAGACAGATGTAAACATCAGCTGAGTGTAGGTTAGAAACATCAAAACACCATAAACCACTCAGTTCTTGCTTATTGATTTCAACTCAGTTCTAATGTTTCCACCATCCCTGAATGTCTTTTAGCTTTTAAATTTCCACATAACTCTGATCATCAAAGCTGATGATATTGTTAATCACACGACATGCTATAATCAAGGATTTTCCTATTGTTGTGGTCATCAATTATATACGTTTTCCACTAGATCTTCAGTTCCTCAGATGCTGGGAGTGCATGCAGACTCTTGTGATCACTCTCGCAGCCAACAGCAGAGCATTTGAAATGTTTTGCTTGTGGCTGAGACATTGTAGAGTTTGCAGAAACAGCTGCAAAATGTAAATAAACCTGGTGGACTGTGAGGCAGCTGCTCATTCTGACTGACTCATCTGAGACCTGCGGGCAGTTGAGAGGCAGGACTATGCAAAATGTGAGACAAATGACTATTGGTTTATTAGTTGGAATGTAGCAGCTCAAAGCTGGGAGGCTAATTAGTAGTTGTCGGGGAACTTGAAGGATGGCAGAAGTACATGTCTCTATATCTTAACAGCTTTTTTTTTTTGACACGTCCAAGTTTATACCAACCACAAAACACAATAAAAAAATGGCTTCCTGGCATGTGGGACATTAAATGTGTCACTGACCTGTATAGAGGAAGACAACTTTGATCTTACAATAGTTTAGAAATGCCATGAAATACAAACAAGATTCAATTGGATTTATAAGATACAACTTAGGTTACACAATGAAACTCATTTTTTTATTGTGGTCCTGCATTAGTGCTATAAAACAGTTATAACAATGCAGGAACAACCACCTTCGGGCCTTTATCTTGTGGCACAGGCACAATGCAGTCTACCAAGGGCTTTAATGACCTCTGGGCTATATTTGCCCACCTTGACCTACTGATGCGTACATGCATCAATAACGTACATAAAGATACAACATGTAGTCATGGATACTGCATCCTTTGCTGCACACACACAGAAACACACACACACTGCAGACCATGAGTCCAGGTCCGGTAGGAGGTGTTGGCTGACATTGAGAAATTAGAAGAAATGTGGTGCGCAAAAAAAAACTACCTCAACATTGGCAGCTTATCCCGGAGCCCCCTGAAGTGCACAGAGTTCTATTCACCACATCTGCATCTCCATCTGCATGCTCACTTCTCACACTCACGCTACTTTAAACAAACTTCCATCTGTAAGGAAACATGTGCCGCAGTATTCGCTCATGTCCACGTTCTGTGCCCACACAAACCACCATGTTGTGCTTACAGTCCAGTTTTTTTATTTCTGGATGATCCACTTCAGACACAACACTCCTGAACCTTTATTCACTCACCGGTGTTCCAATTTCTTCCACAAACACTGACAGATAGTTTCCCCTCTCCTCCAATTTACAATGCCCTCTTTCCCCCCCTTAATCCCTCTAAGCCTTTCTCTTCATGGTGTCTGTTTTTCTTTCTCCGCGATGCAGATATCTACCATCCAACCGCATTCTATCCATCTTTTACGCTTGAATTACAGACTATCCAGTTTTTCCTGTTCCCAACCGTTTTGTTCGCCGCAGAGGAGACGCGGGATCAGGGGAGGATGGATTGGGAGTGCAGAGGAGGGAGGTAAAAATACTGCCGGGCTGAGAGCTTTTCAGAGTTTGTTTTTGTTGCAGCTTCCCCCTGATTGACGGTTCGAATGGCACAGCCCCAAACGCGGCGCTCATTAGAGGATCAAAACAAAACATTTTGAAATCATCTTCATGCTGAGTTTAAACCCCTGCACTGTTCCCTGAATTGTGTCTGATGTTGATTTTCTTTGAGTTTTTTTTCCTTTTTGTCTCTCCTTTTGTGCCCCTCTCTTCTACCTGGGCCTTTCCTGTCGCCTCTTCTTTTCTGTCAATACACTTGCTTGGATGTTTATCCTTCCCTTATCTAAACCTTTTGTGTGTTTGCTGTGCACACAGATAATCCATCCCTGCCAACTAGCAATAAGAGGAATCTGAGCAGAAAAAAAACACACAACAGAACAATAAATTGAGCGCTCACAAAGAAGAGAGGAACCAGATGAGGAATAAAACAGTTTTGGAATTTTTTTGGGCTTGGTTTCCCCGAAGAAAATACACCATGCATCCCTTTGCAGAAGAGGTCAGTTCTCAGGACCTCTTTATGTACACTGTAAATATTGATAGTGGACACATACTATAAATTTAGAAATGCCCCAATCCATGTTTTCCTAAATCCTAATAGATATGCTATACTGATGAGATATTTAATTTTATGTCGGCATTCTTTCACAGCCACATAGTCTGAATTGACTCAGCAATGATAATATTTTGCATCAAAGCTTTCTTTTAATGGTCTCCTATTAATATTGAGTGGCATAATATTTTATAATACCTCCGTGGAGAGAATGTCTGCCTGGAATTCTTGTGGCAGGAAAAATTTGAATGGCGACAGCCTCTGTTCATGAACTGAAGTGTTTGAGTTGACTGGTTGTCTGCGCAACTTAAGCGGCTCAGCCACCTGCTAAAAGCTGCTGGAAGAGATAAAAAAGATTAACACAAAGGTGCGCATTTCAATAATACTCTGGAAAGCGAGTTTGACAGTTAAGCTGGCAGGTCCGGAGCGAGTAAGCAGCAGATCAGGAACAGGCCGCGGTTATAAAGTCAGCATTCATAAATCTGTTCAAAATGCCTGGATCGTGAAGATCCTGATCTTTTTGATGGCTCACAACTGACATTCCACTTGCGCACATGTTGCTTACGTATTTTTATTCCTGTCTGTATTTTCTCATAGTTTATCTTTCTTCACTTTATGATGCAGCCCACAATTTACAATGTAATTTCAATCAACTACTGAAAACACTTAATGGTTCCCAATGGTGCTTACATATAAGCAGAGTGGAAGAAAACCACACTTTGCAGAAGTAGGAAGTAATAATTGGTCATTGTGGAGGAAAAGTGTGGGGTATCGTGCTGAAAAAAATGGTCTTACTGTGTAATTAAAGAGTAAAAGATATGTATGAGTAGATGCTCAGTCATCCAGGTCATGGTAACGCAAAGAGCCTCTGTAGAGGGCAAGTGGTCTTCTCTTTTTGTTTCTTGGAGACTTTCCACCTTTATTCAAGAGGCCCACTTAGTTGTAACTGACTGTTGGGTGTTCCAGATATTTATTGTCACTCCCGGAGAGCATTGCTAACGGATCATTAACATCCCTAGACTTATATGTCTTGAGGAGTGAACGTTTGTGAAACTGCCAGCTGAGGGATTACTCAAGATGATAATGTTCGTTAAACTTTCCCGGGACATCCCTCAAGATTGTGTTATAAGTACCTGATAAGTGGTGTCATAAACCCTTTCCTCTGTTTAGAGACGGCTGCTCCAGGTTGACATAGACGGCTTCCTTCATTCCTCTCTCAAACTATAATTTTTTTCAGTACAGAATGAGGACATTGTTGTTCTCAAAGGAGTACCCCTTGACCTTTGGATACAGCTGAGACTTGGTCAGAGGAGCTGGTTCTCCTGTGTTGGTCCATGCACCTGTGGAGTGGTTGTACAGTTTCCCCCATATATAAGTCTGTGTTTTCCTGGCTGCATTGGACTGCTTGTACAACATTGGCCAGCTTGTGTTTTGGTGTTTAATCCTTAACAAGTTTGCGTCTCACTGTGTTGCTGAATCTAATGGGAACAAGTACGTTGTTTTTGGAGAAAATCGAAGTCACACAAGCTACATATGGGATGATGTTATTCGACTCCATCCATTCTTCTTTTCTTCTCTGTATGTTGAGTTTTTAGATAGAGTTCATGAACGCCCAGTTGAGACAGCCACCGGTTTCTTAATATAGCTTTGCCTCTTTCTCCGTACTGTAAAACACATGCCTAAATTTCAGTTACTGCCCCAATATTTCTGCTCTGTAAAATGCAGTTTTACAGAGCAGCGATCAGAGTTTACAAGTGTTTCTTCAGCAGGCCAGTTACATCCAGACTCCAAGATGTTTATACTCCAAAAGTGGCTCAAGAAACTTGTTTCCACCACTTCATAAACTGCAAAATAAAAATTAAAATGTACTGATTTAGGTAAATGTTCTTTTAAGCTGCTATTTTGACGGATTTGGATGACATAATATTGTCGGTGATTGCGTCATCTGAAGTCACATTTCTGCACTAGTTGATTCAAACCTACATTGAAGTTGTGGTAACGTAATGAGATTGGTTTGATTTTTCTGTACCTTGAGTTCAGGATTTAAAGTCTCCTCCTTAACCTACTTAACATGCCTGGACAATTTCAGACAGCCGAGATTGTATGTCAGAGGGCCTGTAGGCTGAGCAAATATTAGACAAAGGACATGTCAAGGTGAGACATGTCTTTTACAAACAAATTCCACTAAAGCGACATGTTAAAGACTAATAGCGAACTCATACTTTGCAGTGAAATAGAGCCATCTTATCTTTCAGTTTAGCCAAAAGCCAACGTTTCGTTTGACAGTCTTTTCAGCTAGAGAGGGCTTTTTGTGTTTATTTTTTTTATTCAAATTTGTGTTGTTTTTGCTTTAAAGATCGAAATACTGTGTAAAAAAACCCCCAAAATGTTAGTTTTTTTAAAAAAGAAAAGTTAATGTTAAAATTATTCATTTCTTGAACGCTACTAAATAAACAAAAACAAGAAAAAGCCAAAAACTATTGAAGAAAATCCAATTAGAGAAACTTAATGTTTTCATTTCAATCAGCTTAAAAAGTTTGCATTGATGATTAAATACATAAAACAGAAATTCCTTTTAAATCAAGTGGAAAACTAGTTGAAGCTAAATTTTATTTGTCAAGAACTTCAGGACTTTTGTTTGTACTTCCGATCATTAAGTATTTAAAAATAGCCTTGGTTTCAAAGGAAGCGCTAATTCCCCAAACTCAGCAATGTTTGTTGCTTGAGCGTAATTTCATTAGAAATTGATTCAATTTCAAAAGATTGACGCAAACTGTTTGTTTTTTCGCCATGTTTTCCAGTGTACATCAATGAATGATTTGGAATAAGGATACTCTGAGACTGATCTGTCTTATCTTAAAACTTGAGTGTAACATATTTATTCTTTCCTCTAAAATTCCCAGTAGTCTTATTTAACTGTACCTACATTTATGCAGTAGTAAAAGTTTTATCGGGGAGCTCAGTCATACAGTAAAACCACATGTAAATCACCGTCTGCATGATGTTTTCTTACTCTCTCTTCATCTTTCACATATAAATGTACTTAAAATGCCCCGTTTAGCGCAGGAAAGTAGTAAAGCCTTAGCTCATCTTCATACTCCGGTGCTCAGTACAACTTTGGTCTCCTGCTATCAGCTTCATGATATCCCCTGTCTGCTTCATCTGTATCTGTGAAGGCCAGTGGCTCAGATCTGTCTTCACAAGCTTCCATTAATATCCATCTTGGCAGTGAGAATCGCAGGTCTGCCATTCAGCTTATTCATCTATGTCTTCAACAGCTATTAGAATGACAAAGCACACAGAGATAATGGCTGTACTCCTCTATGAAAAGTGATTCTGACTATCATACAGTGACCATATGCAGAGCATGTTATGACAAATTCATTCTCTGCTCCTGGCTTAATGCACAAGTTCATGAGCAGATTATGTCACGGACACTTTTTTTTTTTTTCATGAAGTAAACAAAACATATTAATAAACGCCCGCCAAGCCTTTTCTATCAGCGGGAACGTGTGTTTACAGAGATCATCTCATAACCGTAAACCTGATCCCAAAGACAGCCTTGTGTTCTGCCAAAGCGCCGCATTAATAAATGATCTTATCCACACTGAGCTCACAGCTGTACTTCTGTCATAGTGTTATTTAGTAACATGCGAAATATCTGATGAATCATAAAAAACTGGAGATGTGATAGCTGAATGTAGCTCCTTTACCTTAAAAGGGAATAAAAGCATAACATGCAAACACAGTGTTGAAATTAAGATTTGTAAATGGTGAAGGATAATATGGGAAAAATGGACATTACAGCCAAATACGTTGT
>NW_007578417.1:37066-139576 GCF_000690725.1 Stegastes partitus | reverse complement strand
TCTTTAAAAGAGTAATGAAAACAGATCATTTTAAAATATGATAGAATAATTTAATTATATTTTTAGTCCTAATGCATTTTTTTTCCACATGTGCAGCAACATGTGAAGAGTTCATTTGCAAAAACAGATAACTCCATCTTCACAAAAAACCCACTTCTCCATCGTCTACCTGAGACAAATATCAATCAAACTTAAGTTATTGTTGACATGTCATTTCTGCTGAGTCAAATCCACTCAACTTCAGTTTGATTTTGTTTCAAGCAAACAACAACAAAAAAAAGTTTTCTGAAAATCTACAACAATGGAGTTATTTGTTCTTGCAGATGAACTCTTCAAGTACCCAAACTTGTAAAAATCTTGTGTGAAATCCCTGCTAAAGACATTTCACTGCAGCTGCTATAATTTTTATTACAGGCGTAGCACATAAAACGATGTGGTCACCTAGAATATTAAAAAGCATATTTGCCACTTGTGATGTCTCTGCATCAACATAACCCCAGTTTTGTGTTCAGGTGTTGTCTAAACACTGTAAACATAAAAACCTGGGTGTGATGACTTAAGCTTTTCTTTCTTTTATCATCAGATGACATTTATCAGATGCAGAAACAGCAAAAAAAAAAAAAGAATCATCTGATTTTTAGCTTTCAGTGCATGAACGTATCATCTGGTACGTGCAGTTTCAGTGGGAAAATTAATCAGATCTAAGCTTGAAATCATGATGTTTCATCAAAAACACTTTATTCCGCACGTCTCATTAAAAAGCTGTGCCAAACATAAGCTGTTTGCAGTAACCAGATCCTGTACCAAAACTAAAAAGACTGCACTCCTCAGCGAAAATGAGAAACCATGAGCGACTCAGCTGTGACTTTCACATGCCTAAAATTCTGAGAGTTTTCAAATGCACTGGGCTGAACTGCAGGTTGTGTTTACACAGAGAAGATAGGAGACAAACATGGAAACGAGATAAGAATGTAAGTAATGAATGTACATAACATGTGGAGGCCTCCATTTTTATTTCCAGTATTGGTAATATCTGCTGGCACTTGGACAAATGTACAGATTTATTCATTTTCAAATTTGAAATAGAACAAATAGAAATGCAACTTTGGTTTTGGTTGTTATAATTTATGATGCTAGAACTGTGTCATAAAGTTTTTGTTTTTTTTCGTTCTCTCTACTTCCAGCCATAGTTGTGCCGTTTCCATAAAGGGTGCAGGACTTTATGTTGCTGTGAAAAATGAGCCCACGCTGAGTAAATCACCCAGAAAGTCTTTGGACTTCAGAGGGTTCGTGGAACTTCATTAAACATTAAAAACGGATTTACAAAAAAAATCTGCAGCAATCTGTCACAACACAGTATTCAGTGGAACCTTTCTACTATTCTGCAGTTAAGTCGAAGGAAAACTGCTTCTGGAAAAAGATATTTCCATTAATTTTTTTTTTTTAATGTAACTTTCGCAGTCAACTCCACACAGGAAATTCCTGTCCAGCCAAGCAAAACTTTACAGTACATATATGTCCTGTGTTACAAGTTGAGTGAGCAGATGTGCTATTTTTGTAAAACAAGTTTCTATATAATGTATGTGTAAAATCTGCTTCCATTTTGCATTGGAGCTTCAGCTGCACGCCCAAGACAGCAGCAGACTGTGTCATTTAAAGGTCAGCAGCAGGTTTGCAAAACAGATTCATGCAAGAAACTTTTCATGGGAAAAAAAATCAAGCCCCTGACAACAATGGCAGTAATCAGATCTTTCATAGAAACAACACTTCATTGGCAAAGTGACGTCCCACAGAATCTCTTCCTGGTTTTTATGGACTCACGCGAGATGAATCCCAAATTCTTGATGTGTCTCTGTTATTCGTGGGTCGTCTGACAGTTAATGATTCCTTCAGATGTGCCTCAGCGGTTTTCCTTGCCAACTTTTTCGGACCAGTTGTTGTTCTGTGCTGTGTGCGCTTCTTATGCAAACGCTCGGCCTGATTCTTTTTGACCTGCAGGAAGACAAAGGACTCTGCTGCCACTTTTTGTCCACCTGAGTGAAAATTCAGTATTGCATCTCATCCGCTGAGGCCGCTTGGTAGCCATGTTTGTGGTCTCTGACAGACTCCGAGATGGAAGCCAAACACTTTGGACTGAAAAAGTGAGCTTGAGTGAGGGATTGTTTTTGGATTCTGCTCAGTATATTCCAGGACCGTCTCCATCCTACTTTTCTCCAGACCAGAGTGGGCCTCCGATTGGCCACGAGGCTGAATCACTCAACCTTTCGGGCAACATTTTTTTGAATTTGTCAACACTTCTGTTTGTATAAAGAGGTCCCAGAGAAGAGTCAGTGAAAGGACTTTGCAGATGAGACACCCTTTCAGAGGAAAACAGCTGTCATTTTTATTTCTGGCACAATAACAGGAGCTGGAAATAAGCTCCAACATGTGGGAGAATGTCCAGCGTGAAATCTCAGAGGAAAAGATTGTCATACACAGAGATATTTAAAGGTCTCCGCATTCCTTTTAAACGTAAGTGCTGCCCTTTGACTCGACATGATTTGCAAAAGCTGTTCTACCTGATGAAAGATAATAGCAATATAACACCGGCTGATGGGTTTCCAAATACAAATATTTCATACGCGGTGTCTTCTTCTGCAGTGTTTTGTTGACTTGACCTTAAAAGTCTGAGCAAACCATTAATTATCTGACATCTGTCACCCATTCAAGGTGATTTCATCCGTCCACTTAATGCCTTTCCCCTCACAGCCTCCTTTCATCTTCTCTTGCTCATCAGTTGACATGTCTGGCTGTTAAACGGGCAAAGTGGATTGTGGATTAATTTTACTGCTCTCTAACAAAACGTCCTCTAAGACCAGAGGAGCCTGGATAATCATATTAGAGTCATTCTCAGGGAGCTTACCTCCACAGCAGCAGGACAGAGCGCTTTTGACTGAAGGGGGGGGGATGTCTTAGGCGAACCTGGCGGCACCGCTGGGGGACAACGGCCAGGTTTTCTGACATCATGGGACAAATCCGGTCCCTGCTGGCCGGGGATCAGTGGCTTCGGACCAGACAGACAGGGAGCAGCCACACGGGTCTCTGCGTGTGGATCTATGCGCTGATGGGGGGCCACCAAATGGGAATGATATAATACAGGCAAAATGTCAGCGGACTACAGCTTTCCTTGTTACTTTCGGCTTTCGGGAGGAAAAATTAAGTGGAAGCTGCAATTTACCTGTCAAAATAAATTTGGCTCCCTGTTTGCTTGTTTAGCTGGATGTTGGCCTGTGTATGTGTTGAAAGGAATTATGAATTCGCTCATTGTTTACACCTGTGTGTGTGTGTGTGTTTGCGAGCATGCCAATGATATTTCCTTACCATCACGTGTCAGTGTGTGTAAGTGAGAGAGGCCTGACATTCACATTGAAAGACAGCACTTTTTTTTTTTTTTTTTTTTTTGCGCTAACCTTCTGTGTGTACACCAAGGGCGTGACCTGCCCTTACCCCGGCTGACTCAGCCAATCGGCATTCCTGTTGAGGTGGAAGTGCTCCAGGCCATGTCCTCTGGGGACAAAAGGAGATGGAAGGGAAGAGGGAGCACACCGTGGGGGGGAGAGCTTTGAATAAAAACACAAGCGGCGTGTATCAATGACTTACAAGAGGCATAAATCACTACAAGGAGGGGTGGTGCTACTCTGTCACACACACACCCACACATACACAAACACACTCACAGACACTTGCAAACATTAGCTTCCACACTTTAATGCAGCCCACATGCACCCACACACACACGTATGTCCAAACCCAACAACACCGTGTCTCGCTGCCCATTTATCGCTCTGTTTAATGCACTTCAAAGGTATGTGTAACATCCTCCCTCCACTCCTGGCTGCAGGCTCCACCCTCAGCCCTAGAGGACAGGCTGGTTGACCCAGGAGGAGGGGATATCTATGGAGGGAGGCGGAGGAGGGAGGAGGAGGAGGGAGGTGAGGGTAAGAGCAGACGGAGCTCAAATTCATTTCTGCTGCTGCTGTTGGAGGCGCAGCACATTGCAAAGGCATAACATGACTGGCAACGACCCGGGACACACACATGGCTTTCAAATGGATTACTCTCATAAACAGCTGTGAACTACAACACAGCAAGGACAACACAATCAGCAGCCACACTGAGGACTTACACAGATCTTCCAGAACTTCTTTTTTAACACTGACCAAAAAAAGTTTATTGAAGAAACATTGATTTTTTTTTTTACCCCCCCCACCTTAATTCATTCAGGAGTGGATTGAAGATGTGAATATTGTAGGTAATTTTTTTTGTATCACATCTTGCACCAGTGAAGTAGATCACAAGTGGGTAAGTATGTGTTATTCAGTCTGTAGTGATTGATTTGATGACTAATGCTAATCGACATTAAAGGACTATGGTGTCATATTTATACATATGCAGATGTTTCCCATCATAATTCTCCAGTAATTTTCCTGTGATGACAAAAAAAAAAAGAGAATACTTTGCAGCCCAGTGTTCTGCAGGAACTTGAACTTGTTCTCATTGTATTTGCACAAATGTGTTTACCGGCCGATCTAGGTCATCCCTCTGTATGCCCACAGTATCTCATGTATGCACGAGACACAAGTATGTCACTCGGTCTCCGTTTGCGGTATTTGATTACTTCTCATCTTTTTTTTTTTTTCCTCCTTGGTTTTCATCAATTTATGCATTTTTACAGTTAATTGTTTTTCCCAAATCAACTTGCCATAATCATCTTATGTTTCTGAAAAATCTCAAATAAAAGCAGTAGTAGTATTAAATACAAAAAAAAACAAACAAAACATATTATATTTTTTTGTTTGTTTGTTTGAATTAACAGCGCACCTGTTTTGGAAAGTGAACCCATGACTGATCATGCATTTCATGTATTTGCAAATGTGCCACACAGTCCCAATTGTTGGTTAAATGACCTTAAAAAAAACCTTTCTACTTGATCTTTTTATTTCCATTTCTTATGATGAAAAATCACAATCGATTGAATTAATTTTCTAAATAATGGACACATATCTTCTGATGAAGTAACAGTACTTAGAGTATGCTTTTCCTTTTGCCTACCAGTTCTAATTTTAACATATGTAACACGTGTTAACACACAGTATTTCAGGTTCTGTGTTTGATTGGAAGTGTTTTATGACAGAGCCTAATTGAAAAATGCATGTGATCTTCTAAATCTTCCTGTGGATTAAAAAAGCTCAAGAGAACTGCAAGGTTGTTAATGTGATCTGCTCTTGCATGTAATGCTAATGGACTGTAATGGTGACGGCTCCTAATGCTTTGTCCCACAGAGACAAGAGCAAAACACGCCAAGAGAAAAGGACACGCGTGAGAAATCTTACCATGCACTGACAACAAGGTACGGGAGGACACAGGCGCACACATGTATTTATATACTCACCTTGGGTTCCTCTTCTTTTATGTCTCTCTGTGCAAACGTGTGTCCTGCCCATATTTTGAAAGGAAATTCAAAGGTCCTTAGATGACAAAGAGATTTGTTGTCCTGGATGTTCGGTTCACGTCAAGTCTGTGTTTTTCAAAGCTCATTAATTTATGGGCCGACTTTCCCAGCTTCCAAACATTTAATGCTGTCCGTTAAATCAACAAATCCTCATTTGGCAGAAGCCCCCTTTTTTTGTGTGTGATTGAGAGCTCAAAGCTATTTGTATCAGCCAAAGTGCTTGAAAAGGGTTTTCCATCAATCATGTAGGGTTTTTTGTTTGTTTGTCTGTTTTACTACCTGTAACAATCTACTGTGTACGCAAAAATTACTTCCTTGATTGTGGCCCCCGTCAGGAAAAAGCATCATCACTAATGTTATTTCCACAGTCAATTTAGTCTGGTCTCCAACAAAGAATAATTTCATTGAGTTAATTTCATCATGTGGCACAAATCTGACGGCATCAGCATCGACCCTGCAGGCCTTTGTAGCACTGCAGCGTGTTTTCCGTTCTTCAGGGGGGAATCTCGCTGAATTTTATATCAGCCGAATGACGCGAAAAAGGTCATGTTTTGTATAGACCAGCACATGCTTGTTGGCAGTGTGCTAGTTAATGATACATAACAAAAAAAACAGTCTGTGGTCTTATGAACGGGCTTTATCAGTGATGATAAGGGGACTTGGACCTTCCTAAACACCAAACCTCTTGAGTTTTGCCCACTGGCTGGAGTTTTATGGCAATAAAACTCGCCGCCTTTCTTCTGAATACAAAACTTAAGTGGCTCCATGGCACAACACAACTGAAATGTGGGTGAGCAACGGCTGTATCACTGTGTGCAGTGAGGTGTTGGCCCGCATGATTAACATTTAATGGGTTGTTTGGGCGAGACAGCGAAAAGAGCAGGTACTGTTATTGCTCACCTGGGCGGCAGCTTGCAACAGAGAGCAGGACCTGAGTGACACATGCCGAAAGAAAGGAATAAATCATGGATGGAGAGCTGTGAATCTGATTTTTAATGAGTACAGCAGGTGCCCCCCACAAATTGAAAATGCATAAATATATAGAGTATCCACCTGTTTTTGAAAAGACTCATTCAGAAGGTGAATTTATGCTGCATGTGATTGTGTCAGCAGGGATCCAATTTACTGATATGAGGGGCTTAAGGTAGAGAAGCGCCTTCATATCTGCTTCATCATGCAGATGAAATGCCGCACAGTCTAGTTTGTGCAATCACATGACTCATCCAGGCCATTATTGTGCAAGGATCTATTGATTGATATGTAAATAAAGTCTGAGAAAAGCAGCATTGAATACCAAATCTTAAACAGAACGCACGTTGAGATTCAACGCTTGCTTCATGTGTTTAGTTGCAGTCAAACTTAGACGCAGATTGGACTAGATCGTTTTATTCCAGTTTCCTGCTGCCAAAGTCAATTTATAGGCATGCTAATTTAAATCAAGCCAAAATAATAAGCATGTCGGAAGCAGTTTCTGCTGCAGTTCTGGCCCTCGTGACAGGGGACTGGCTAGAGCAGAGAGAGAGAGAAGCGAACAGGGTGGGTGAATGTGAACAGTCAGAGAACATCACAGGTGAGAAGAGACACTGAAAGAGAAGAAGAAGAGCAGATTAAAGGGGGAAATTAGCAGCAGGTTGTTTGAGAAAAGGCCGGACTGCTAATGAGAGAGGTCCTCATTAATCAGACAGGGTCAAATCAGGTCAAAGGAAACTAATCAAGAGACTGACAAGCACAAACAAGACAGGCAGGGAGGTAATGGATCTTTCATTATGTCTGGATTATTGCACCAAGTGCATAAGCACCTGTTTAAATCGCCCCACTGGGTAAAACCTTATTTTAAAGGACATGAGTGCTGGAAAGGGTTTTTTGTGTGTAGTTCAACTTTTCAAGCTCACATTGAATTGATCACATCAGATTGCTGATGAGAATTTGCAAGATATACACTTTACAAGTTAGCACTATATTGATTATTTTTTTCACCTTCAAATTATGTCTTTACAAATATTTGGTACTTCACATATCGTACTTTAGGATCGTTTAAGAGGAGACAAACAAATAGCGTTTGGATCTCGGCATAGCTACAACCTGACGTAGTTTGTCGAAGGGGATGATCAAAACATGTGCAAATGGCAAGAAAGGATGATGTTGAAAGATATAGGTGGTTGGTAGCGATAACATTTTCTTTGCACTTTAACTACCGGTTTCTGTCATCCCCGAGGCCCTGTGAGCCTGAGCCCCTCCGCGTGCGGAAGCAGTATAGGATGGACAGGACGTTAAAACAAATGGCTGCACACCGGTTTGGCTCTGGAGAGCATGGGAGGAATCAGCTTCATCATTAATCAGAGTGAAAGCTTTAAAGTAAAGAGAGGAAGCAATGCGCTGCACTAACTACTAAAAGCAGTGTCCACAGTCTATCCGGCACAGAGAGAGGGAATAATTTGTGCTTTACATTAAGTCACTCAGACAGATGGGAATGACGTGATGTGCTCGGAATACGTTAAAACTGCACCCAGCGCAGCTCTGCAGACATTATTTACCTTCTCTGTGTAGCTGCAGTTCAAGAAATTCCCCCCTCTCCGTTCAGGAAAGATCGAGAAGTTTTGAGCTATGCGAGGGCCTCTGGTAGCTGAACCATTGAGCAATTTGAAGACAATCCATCTTGATTTCTTGGATGCGCAAGCGATGCAAATGAGCCTTGAGCATATTTGGAGAGATACATAGTGTCCTGCAGGAGTTCAGGAAAACAGGGGCTACTTCAGAATTTCTCAGAAAACCCCAGCGAGAAGAATAAAATGCTGAAGACACAACAGATAAGGCACTTAGAGGATTAGTCCTCCTTAACAGTTATTAACCCTTTATAGGACACTCCTTAAAATACTTGGAAAATGAACATTTCAACCCCAGGGTGTTATTAAAGGATATTTCCAGATATTTTTACTTTAAAAAAAATGTTGCAAATCCAGATTAATACAGTTACCATAAATGGAAACGTGCCCGTCTATGGTTTTTAAAAAAAGAGAATTTATAATAAATAAAAGAAAAAGTAACAAACTGCAAAAAACATTTATTTAGAATCATGTTTGTTAGAGGTAATGATTTCTACACAACCAGTAACAAAGCATCTATAAAGTGCTTGGCAAGTTCTTTTATTTTTCTTTAGGTAGTGGTGTTAGTGGCACTAATGTCAAAAAATAAATCAAAGTGGAGTTCAATGCAAACCAGTAACAAAGCATTTATAAAGTGCCGGGAACATTTGTTTAGTGACATCTTTCGTAAGGTAGTGATATTGACACTAACATGAAAACTAAATCAAAGTGCCCATGGTTCTTCAACCTCAAGGAGAGGCTCAGGGTGGACATACTGAACGTCCAAGGAAGTTACCAAATATGGTTACTTGCCCTGTAAATGGTTAAACCTTTTTATTTCTATTCAAATAAAAAGGAGGATGTTAGTTGTACTTTACTTGCAATTTTCTGGATTCCCTTATTTGGCCCCGCAGGTATCGTAGCACCTCCCTGAGACACCTTATCGGCACACAGGCAGACTTGAAACACACTTTGACATCAGAAATGAGTCACATGGGCAAATATACATAATGAGATTATGTAGCGGGTAAAAGAGCCACAGCAGCACAAAGAATCCTCTCATGAATTATGCTGTAATTACAGAGAGGGGCACCGGGCTCCTCACATCCCAACAAAGAGAGGCCAGGAGATTCCTTGATGAAACAAAAGACCTCGCTGTCTGCACCCCTAATTAAAGAGAAATGATAAACACAGCCAAATGACCTTTGGATGGAGTCAATTATTTGAGAGGAATCCCGTAAAGTTGCTAAACCAATGCAGGTTTAGTGGAACTTGTTAAAACTGCATTAGATTTAACCATTTATGGCAGCAGAGATTCACTCGAGCTATCAAGAGCGCCCGTCTGTCTTCTTCTGAGAAATGGTTCCACTTCAGGTTTCTCTTCCTTTCAGCCTCAGCTCAGCCTTCGCGCTGGGCAGAGAAGTCCAGCTGGCCCAGCCTGTCATTCATTAATCTGCATACATTCCTGTGGCAAAGCCAGCATGTTAAGCTCGACTGCATGTTCGGCCGGCGCTATCTCGTGCACACAGCAGCGAGTGCGTTATTACCAGCAAATTGGTCATTAGGTGTCACCGTAATAGTGAGAACAACCTTGTAATGTCTTGTTAGTCACGCTCAGTCGCTCCATACTATTGCTGTAGTTTTCCTCCTATTTTTAGAAATGGAAACTGTCCAAGCCCACATACAACACTTATGTATGTCCAACCACTCCTTTTACATTAGTCATCATAACATTTCAATATGGTGTCAATCAACACACTCTAAAGGCATTCAGTGTTCTTTAGAGCTATATTTGGTCACCTCCTCCTTCCTTATCTTATCATCCTTCTTCTCAAATCTATTGTTTCACCTTTTCTGGCCTGTTTTTTTTTTTATTCTGCACCGCCTCAATCACTCTTCTTTCACCATTCGCCATTTTTCATCACAAACTTCTCCTGCGCCCAGCATCCCACGACTCAGTTTCTTAAATTGTCATCTCATTCCTCTCATCTTGCCGTTTCTTTTTTGGCCATTTATTTATAAGCAAAGAAAAATAAACGTAAAATTTAATGAGATCAAGATAGCGAGAGAGTGTGACTAGGGGGGTAAGAGAAAAGAATGCCTGGATGTTTGAGGGAAATGCGGCGAGAGGGGAACAAAAACAGTGGAAAACAGGAATGTATGGGGGTAAGTATGGGATGAGAGCGATTACGAGAGCGGAGGTGAAGGAATAAGAATGGTGGGATAGGAGGGAAAAGCTGTCAAATCAACCTTGAGAAAGTATGAGAAAGAAAATAAACCGGAATGGACTTGCGTCAGAATAATGGGAAGCTTTGAGAAACGGACAAACAGACAGGCTGAGGACTTATTAAAAAATTGAAGACAGCAGCAAAAACCCAACAATTTTCACATGGCAAAAACGTTTGGTACAGAGTCTGGCTTTCATTACTTTCAATCAAGTTTCATGAAGTTGCACAAGAGAAGCTATTTGTAGTTAGGGATGCACCAATAACAATGAGTCCCTGTTTTTAATCCCAGCATCAACATCTATCTTAAATAAAAGACCCGAGTGTTTTTGCTTTCGAGTCTCTGAGCTACAATAAAGGAAATCATTAAGGGCAAAATTACTCAGCTGACGACAAGAGCGTTTAAGGGAAATTAAATTATGGGGTCAGACATGATACTGCTCCTGTGATCATTGAGAGCAAGTGAACTATTGTGAATAAAACATCAGCAGTTGATAAAACCAGTCTTATGATCCAACACCACTTTTTGGAAAAATCTTCACAAACCACAAACACGCCATTAACACTTTGCTGCTCTTTCAGGAATGGAAAGCATCAGCGTGGAAACGGACTGGGATGGGTTAGGCCTCTCCTCCTCTCTGGGCGTCGGCGGAAGGAGCAACTTCTCTTCCTCGTTCGTGTCTGAGCTGAACACGTTCAATACTTCTCACAGCGGGGGATCCCTCTTTGGACTCTTCCCCGAGAATGGCTCCAGCACCACGCCTCGCACCCTTCCCCAGCCCAGGGTGAGGGACCTGGGCCTGGCCCGGGCCGAGATCGCGGTGCTCGGGTTGGTGCTGGCTCTGACCACCCTGGGGAACAGTTTTGTGTTGTGGGTGCTGCTGAGGAGACGGAAGCACAATGCACCGATGCACATATTCATGGTGAACCTGTGCGTGGCCGACCTGGTGGTGGCCCTCTTTCAGGTCAGTTTGTGGGTTCATGTGAGGCAAGAATCTGATTATTGTTGTTATTCAGCCAAAAAGACAGAGAGATAAATCTGTGCACAGGCCATGCTTGTTGATTAACTGAGATATTGAACATCACCAGAGCTGTTCTTTGCCATTTCTCTTCTACATTTCTACACAAAAATGCCCCAATGTGTTATGATCCACTTTTCTAATAAAGATTGCTTGTTTGTTTCCTTAAAATCTCTGCATCCAGGTTCTTCCTCAGCTCATATGGGACATAACAGAAAGATTTCAGGGCCCTGACTTGCTCTGCCGGTCCATCAAGTACTTGCAGATTGTGGGCATGTTTGCTTCCTCCTACATGATAGTTGCTATGACGGTAGACCGGCACCATGCCATCTGCTGCCCACTGCAGGCCTACCGTGGGGGAGTGATGTCCCGCTGGAACACCCCTGTCATGGTAGCTTGGGGGCTGGCATTGGTCCTCAGCATACCGCAGGTAGGGAGGCGTGAACAAAAAAAATAAAATAAAATTCCCACACAAGAAACACGTGGTGAAATAGGAAATGAAGACTCAGCATGCGTTCACGCCCTGATTTCTACAGTACGAATCAAGATCTTGGTCTATTTTTAGCCAGCAGTTCAGCTAATGGAGAGTGATAATGACTTCACGCTGTGTCTGCGTGTGCGCTGACCACCTGTCTTTTGATTCGTCCGGCAGGTATTCATCTTCTCTCGCTCAGAAGTGGCTCCTGGAGAGTTCGAGTGCTGGGGTCACTTTGCCGAGCCGTGGGGGCTGAAGGCCTACGTCACCTGGATGACGGTGGCTGTCTTCCTCCTGCCCGCGCTCATCATCACCATCTGTCAGGTAATACTGGTTGCACTGGCTGCGACTCAGCACTGTCTACAAAGACTATTGACCTGAGGATTACATGCTCAAGGAAACACTATCCAATAATGAAGCATGTGGCATGAATGAAATGCCGCTTTGTTTTCGCGAAGGGTGCAGTTGGCAGGCATTGTTCAATAACCCGTGGGGGACTGCGGTCGGTGTTGTGTAGCATCCCATGGTGGATCGGCATTCTGGGCTGCCTCCCATCAGTCCTGCTCTATTTAGGGAAAGATATTTCTAGGGTCCAGCTATTTCCGCTAATTAACACAGCACTTGGAGGTCCACCGCTGAGATGGCCGCCTTCTCTGAGAACCTCCTGCCAGGAAGTGGAATGTACCAGATGTGTGCCAAACACAGAACCCCTGACCCTTTTTCAATATCTGGTTTTTGTATCGAGAGGCACATTTTGACACTTTTTGAGAGAGAGGAATGATGTTGTTTCTGCTGGAGGCTAGAGTCAGATGATCACATCCCATATATTGTATTCGTATCTGAATGAAACTGTGTACTAGACTGTAGTGTCTGATTAAATTGTGCCCCAAAGCTTTTCTTTTTTTTTTTGAGTCGAGCATGGCAGAGGAGCAACAGTTGAGAGTACCAAACCTTAAAATCATGACAAATAAAATGAAAATAGCTACAAGCATGAATCAGTTATTATTGCTAGATGTCAAGTTATTGTTTTACTCGCTCAGGAGAGCAATGTGAATCATTTTACTGTCATAAAATTTTATACTTTCTATTTTCATACAGAGAGAAGGAATAGCGGTGTTTAATAATGCTACATAAAAATGTCTAACCCTGGTTTATAGCTGATAGTTAAGACCAACGCACACTCTCTCTCTCTCATTTCAAATTTCCCATAAACATTAAATAGAACTGCAAACCAGACCACTTGCAGCAGAGACAAATATCTGAATCTGGCGCTTGTCTGATACCAAATTTAATCTCCATGATAGATCGTCTTGTTTCTTATATTTTGAAAATGTGCCAATTTTTAAAAAAATATTCACATTTTTCAGATAAGAATCTTCCGCGAGATTCACAACAACATCTACCTGAAGTCAGAGAGGATGGTGATGGCGGAACTCAAGAAGAGCGAAATCTTCTTTCGCTTCCACAGCTTCAGGAAGGAGGACGAGCGGGCCAGGGAACGGGGGAGACGGGCGTCCGGGGGAGGGGGCAGGGACGGGAGAGGAGGGCAACTCCTGAAGGGTGCAAATAACAGCCCCCACAATAACACCCATAACAGCCAAGTGGGAGAGTGTTATGACTATGTGCCCTCTGCTATTCAATACAACAGTTGCCACAGTGAACATGTGGCAGCAACAACAGCAGCAGCATCACCGACACACCAACAAACCCTCAACAGTTCAACAGAGTGCCAGGAGTCCTACAGTAACTCTCCCCGCTGCTCGCTCGATTACGCCCCCCCTCCCCCTCCAGCCACCCCCCCTCCGAGCATCACTAAAGCCATGGCCAAGACAGTGAGGATGACCCTGGTCATTGTGTTGGTCTACACGATCTGCTGGTCACCGTTCTTCATCGTCCAGCTGTGGGCTGCCTGGGACCCCAACCCTCCAGACCAAGGTCAGTCACAAACGTTCTGTATGCGACACTGCAGCATCCATCTATGTGTGCAATCCACTATCGACAAGCAACACAAACGAACACTTGTGTTAGGGGGATTTCAGGTGAGTCATTAGTGTTGTTTTTCCCAGATGGATTGACCCTCCTCAGCCCAGTTAATCCATTTAATTGCCTTAAATGTGCGAACCATCATTTTTGTACTCCAGGCTGCCAAAAGATAAACGGCTGGGTCTGCTTTATAACAAAATCCTCTGATCAGTGCTGTTGTTCATCTTAGTAAATCTTAGCAGTCTTATTCATTATTCCAAGGACAAGTTCCAGCTCAGATGGGGTAACAGTGAGTGAAATACAAGGTCAGAAACAATGTTTGTTTTGACCCACGACCAGGAGTCCCTGGATGACATCCCTGGCCTCTGACATTCTGGCACAAAAAACACATCTCCTGATGTCTTTACTGGCAGCCAGTGATGAGGCAAGCAAGGAAAGACTAACGTAGCCTTAAGTCGTGGCCGATACGATGGACTGAGTGGGTGTCCTCTGATCTGCAGCTAAAGACAAACATCAGAGGCCGATAAATAACCTGTTTATATCCCCTGCTGATTTTGTAACACTTCCAGATGTTGACATTTCATCAACAATGATACGTGCCAGCAGCCTGCACACACCACATATCATCTAAATCACAAGCAGACACATGGCACAAGGCACATAAACGTGCACACACACCCACACACACAGACATATACATGCACACATACACAAAGGGCTCTCACATGCAGCTACAAGTGTGCATACACATAAATGAGTGCTCACTGGCAGGCAGTTCACACACACACACACACATGCATGCACACACACACATATACAGCTGATCATTATCAGCTTTGTATTCTAAAATCAGTTTGTCTAATCTATTGCCCTCAACTGGCTGCAGGGAAATAAGCATGTTTTAGTTATGACATGTATTATTACAAGTATAAAAACAAAGACAGATGACGGAAGTGTGTAAGGCTTTTGCCTCTCTGGGATATTTATAATTCTTTTGCTTTTCCTGAAGGAAATAATATGAAAAACAATAATCATGAATGCTTTATTTTCAAACTAAATTGTTGTACATATTTATGGATGTTTCCTAAGAGAGGAGAGAACAATGTGAAGCACACTGTGATCTGTCCTTGGTTTGTCTTCAGTTTCACAGACAGTATATGTAAAAAAATCCACATTTTCATTCTTATATTGTACCTATCTCTGAATATGAATGTGTTTACATCTTTTTCTGCGTCCGCTGCAGGAGTGGCCTTCACTATCCTGATGCTGCTGGCCAGTCTGAACTCGTGCACTAACCCGTGGATCTACACAGCTTTCTCCAGCAGCGTTTCCAGAGAGCTGCAGAACCTGCTACACTGCCAGTCGCGACCCAGCCGCCGGGGGTCCCTGCCCGACGACTCCACCACTACACACACCTCAACCACCAAGGACAGCCTGTACTGACAGAGGCTGATGAGACAGAAACAGACACACAGAGACGTGCTTGAAAACACACGCATGAGTGCACATGCGCCCGTTGCAAGGATGTGCTGTTGCACACAGCTGCAGCATCGCTGCCTGAGAACAGCCAGCACTGACCTCTGCCAGATGTTTTCCATGACAAAGGACAGCTGTACTGTCAGCAGGACCTCAGTCTGTAATCACCTGTCCTCTCCACCTCAGCAGTAAGGAAGGATGTCACTGAACCTGTCAACACCACATACAGCCTCTCAGATCATCCGCAATGCAAAATGACATGAAAAGTAAAGAGTAAAGAGAGTAGATTTTCTCTTCAGTAGCTGTTGAGTAGGAACTTGCGCAGTTATTCACGTGAAAAAAAAAACTCCTGCCTTGCTCAGACATAGCAGAGCAAAAGGAATGCAAGGATTGTTGCATTAATGGCCTTATGGCACGCCTGATGTACAAAGCAGCAGACAAAGCTATGGGTGTGGAGAAAACTAAGCAGCAGGATAAGTGAAGAGGGAAAGAATCACATGCAGACAGCATGAGGGAGTGAAACTGCTGCTGGGCTGGAAAGAGACAGAGGATGTGAGGGATGTTACAGCTGCTGGAACGGTCCTGAGAAGGCTGTAGTTGAAATCTAATAATGTGAACAAACTTTGTTATATCAAAGAAAGTGAATTAGAGACGGATGCTTGAGGCTGAATATATATCCACTCAGGAGAAATTCAGTCCCGAGGAGCAACAGCGATGTATTAGAAAGACGGACAGATTCACTCAGGAGGACGGTGCAGTTGGGTCAAGACTCTGCCCCGAGAGGACCTGGAAAAATGTGGATTAACAGACGGAAAAAGACTCTCACAACACTCACAAACAAACAAGAGTGACAGTTAGTGCCTGGAAGAATACAAATGAACAACCCGGGTTTCCACAACCAACTGGGACACAATTATGTGATTGTATTTTGTACAAACACAGCATATGAGGTACAAAAAATGACCTTCCGTCATGCTCTCCGGAGAGAGAACATTATTCAGAAGACATGGGAAGGAAACAAATGAGAAACATTCAACAACTACATTCCATGTACAGTGATGAACAATGTAAAGTATATTTATTGAAAATGTAAGGCACATTATTGTGTAAGATAAAAGTGGATGTAAAGCTGTAGTGGTCCAAGGTATGTAGTAGAAAACAAGGAGATATCGAACCAAAGATTACTTTTTTAAAACTTGACTTTACAGGTCTTAACAGTGAAGATGTTACGAAGCTTCACCAGGAAAAAACAGACAAGAGAAACCACATTATTTTAGCTGCAAACCTATTAAAAAAAAGACTTTACATCAACAGTGAAAATACTCCAAGTCAAAACTAAGTGCCTGCGATGTCAGTAGACATTTTTAGAGGGGCCTCCCTCACTGGTTTAATCCTCAATGATGTCAGCCGTGTTATTCTTAGAGCTACCGCCACAGCAGGGATCATAGGATGTGTTATATCACACCATGTGTTCACTTCTCCTTTTATTTATTGTTGTATAAATGAAAACAAACACAGACATATACATATATATACATATTTCAATTCCTGTTACTGCCTTTCAGGTGTAGCTTTTATATAGAACTTTCTCCATGTAAACAGTAATGTATTATGCCCCTCAACTGCATGACAGACTTCCAATAATAATCTTAAGACTTTTTTAAATAAATATAAAAGCATAATTATATAAGCTACTGTACATGCAGTAGATGTGATAACGCTATGTGTATAAAATATGATTAGAATTCACCGTATTTGGTCAAACTATCTATTTCAGATTAGATGTTCCTGAGCTTTTTTCAATGCTGTTCACACACAGTGAGTCAGTTCAGCAGACATCCTTTTCATGAGAAAACAGTGTTATGTGAGTCTGCGGGACAATGCTGGGATGCTTTCAAGGTGTCTCTGGAGTACTTGTCTGGGGTCGAAGGAGAAGCCTCACCTTTTCCTCTGTGCGGTGTGGTGTTTGGGTTTTCAGCACGCCACCGTGCATTTGCTCCCCAGACACAAGGCTCCCCTTTGATCTTCGGCCAGAACTAAAGGCTACAGCAACACTGTCCCGCGTCTCACTTTGTTATATCAGGAAATAGATGAGCTTCTCCCAAACCTTTAGGGTGTTCATGTATTTTTCCTCTTCCTGTCAGGAAGTTGAGAGGTCAGAGGATGATTCTTCTCTGATGACTGGGCCAGACTTCCGAATGAGGCCAAACGCTTCAACTGTTTTCCGCAGCCATTAGTGAGCATTAACATGCCTAAATAATGAATGTCGACGAGAATTTCCTGGAACAAACACCACTAAATATCTACTAAAAATACACCATTGCAGAGAATTACCCCCATGACCGCATATGTTGTTTCCTGAGGATGAAAGACTGACAGTGGTTGTTATCACCGCAACCGTCATCATCCCTCCCCTGTCGCAGCGTATGATATATGACCATAGGGTAGGTCGTTGCTTTTTTGTAATCTTGCAGCGTGTGTGGGTGTGTTTATGCTGAATGTCCTAATGCTCATGGTTTCCATACTGAAGCACGTCGACACTCAAGGTCACTCCTTCATTACAGCATCGTGGCATTTCTTGCCAGGCTCGCGGCTGCGCTGGGGTGTAAAGGAAGTAAATGATCCCTCAGTGTGGCTGTCACAAGGGCAAGACAGCTTCCCTCTTCAGATCAGTTTGAGGTCAGTGACGGAGTGCAACCTGTGATACTAAAGAATGACAGAGCTCCCCAGCCTTGACCACAGTCAGAATAAATCAGACCTGGAGCCAGGAGCTTTACTGTACTGAGCAATGTGTCTGCATTGCTTAACCCAAGACCCCTCCACAGACCTGATGACTCCTGAGCCTGCTACTAAGCTCATTCCAAGACACCGGGAGGTACATGTAGCCCCGGACCGACTTACACAACACAACTCCAGTGTCTGTGTTTGGAGAATCTTAACTTATAAGAAAAGAAAGCTGACCGATTTAGCTTCGCACAAATCTCTTTTTTTTTTTTGTTTCACTTTTCTCGCCCTTAAATTTGACCGTTTTTATACCCTTTTCATATCAAAGCAGCTGGAAAATTAGTGGGGGCACTTGTTGCACACAAGACTTTCATGTGACATCTGCATCCATCGCTTTAACTTACAAAACACAGCTTGACTGCTGCCGCTGCGTTCAAGGTGATTTTTTGCTAAATATAGCCACACATTTATTTTATTGCCACTAATTATGATTCCACGCAAACCTCAGCTCATACTTTGCAGAATACAAAGTCTTTATTGATTGAAAGGAGGTTAATTCTCTGAGAGGCAAGAGGATCAAGGATATGCTTTTATCACTTTCACCCACCTTGTTTTCATTACTTAAAGCGTGGTTGCGTTTACACCTCGATGAGATCCTGCAGTTTTTTCTCTCCCCCTTCATAGTAAAAACAGGCATGTGGACAGTGTCTGATAAAAACAAATTTTATGGGAGCTCATTCAGCATGCTTTCACAGGATTTATGCGCTAAGAAAAAAGGTTTGCTGTGATGTGTCTGCTCCTGTTTAACCTACAGTATTTCATGGCTCCGGGCCAGCTATAAGCAGAAAATGAAAAAGATGCTCCACACCGGCGGCTGACTTTCCAAATGTGGAGAGAATGTCTTATATGATGGAGAAAAAGAGAGAATTTTCCCCATATATGGTTGGTTCTAAACTGGCAATTGCAATGACACGCAAAGCGGATTAGAGGATGCCCAAACAGGACAGGAAGAGGGAGATAACAAGAGAGGGGAGCACAAAAGCTTGGAAGTGACTGTGAGTTTATGCACTCCAACACAAACTGTTTTGGTTGAAGCGGCGATACATCTAACACGCCTCCCTGTACGTACACGTCCACCAAACCGCCAGAACAATGACTGTTATGGTAGTGAAGGAAGGGGGAGATACCATCTGCTGTCTGATTATTGAATTAGTTTGCAGTTTGTTGACCTTGTTCTGCATTGCAAAAAAAAAAACAAAAAAAAAAACAAGTGGGTAGTATGAACAGCAAAAACTATTTTTATGGCACAGACAGAAAAGTGTGACTTCATGTGAGAATCATCTGTGCGACGCCAGTTTCCACATTGCTGAATCCCACTAAGCCCATCGGTGTCTGCCCCTGGAGCTGGTGTTTTACACACCTCTGTCAAAGCCGCTTTTTTCTGACTCACAGCACACACACACACACACACACACACTCAGATTCTTACAATAACTCTCAGTTTGCAGTAAAATGTAATATTAATAACAAAGATACTGGTAATAACAATGACATATATGCAGTACCTTTTTAAACAAGCTATGTTTTGCATCAGTAAATTAGGATTCAAACCCTGTATTGTGTAATCATACGAACAGAAATGTGATTCTGTTTACATGACCTTGTATATTAACATCTAAAACAGAAAATATAAAGATGAATAATTTACCGCTGACAGACGAACTTGTGACTTCATTCATCTGAAATGACAGTGACTATCTCAAATGCATTTCCTTCTCCATCCACAGCTATGAACACTGAGGCTTGGGTCATAGTCATACACTTTGAACTGATCACAAAGGGAAGGAAAAAGCCATGTCTTAACGTCAGCTCAGTGGCCCTGTTTGGCTGTTTATTTGTTCATTCCATTTATATCCCCCCGCATCCAGCCGTCACATCACTTCCCACAGTCTAATAGGTGACCCTGTGAAACAGCGTCTGGATTCATGCCAGCTCATGTCTTCCTTGAGTTAACAGCATTGTGATGTCTCTATTGTCTCCTTGCACAGGTGCCAGAAGCCTGAAGCTGTGATGTGATTGCACCATGAGAGAGAGAGTGTGTGTTACATAGCTACCTTTAGCGGACCAGGTTGAGTTTTACACCAACATTTTTTGCAAGTTAGGACACTTTGGCTGCACCTCACTTTCTTGAATCCCTACAAAGGGCTGGCTGAAGGTTAAGGCTTGGTTTAAAGTTGGAATCAGGATTCGGTTTGGGTGGGGGTTCAGGTTAGACCGGGGCTGAGGAATGCATTATGCCAGTGAAAGTCCTCACAAAAATAATCTTACAAACACTTGTGTGCATGTGTGATAACAAAGCCACAGAAAAGAAGATGTGAGAAACTTGTGCAGCACACAGTGTTTATGTGGGCAGATCATGTTACTCATGCACAAAGTTTACATTAGTCTCAAGGGACTGACTGAGGAGTTGCAGTTGCGCTGCACGTTAAAAAAGCCGCCCCGTATGTGCCGCTCGGTGAGTGCAAACACCGATTTGGGACATGGACAGAAATAGACATGCTAAGTTTAAATCTCTCCAACAAACTAGATCAGCAGAAGTTTGCTCTAAGTACCTGTCAATGTGACAAACCAGAGTGAAGTGGATGTAAAGCAGAACAAGGGCTCAAAGTGCAATGTGTTGCATTAGCAGCAGCTTATAATGTGCCAGAAGAAAAAATAAATCACGTGTAATCTGTCCATGAGGGCGTATCTGGACTCATTGCTGCTCCAACGGAGACGTAAAAAGCAGCACAGAGCTGCCACAGTGTGTTCAACTGGTGGCACTGCACTACAGGTAGACCCAAAGAAACAATTCCAGTGTCGGCCGAAATAACATCGAGAACACGTTTACTGATGGTGTAGACCGAGAGGAAACAGGACATGAGTTGCTGGCTTTCTGCTGCATTTAAACACACATCTCTCCTTGACTATCTCAGAACATCAGTGGGACAGCCTGCCTCGTGTTTGCTGACAAAAATAACCATCATGTCCGGTGAGATTTCCGCCACATCCTCCAAGCTGAAAATGAATCAGCAGGCAACAACTAAATGATTCTTCGTGGTTTTCTTAACTAAAAATCTTAATAAATAAATCCTTTGATAAAACTTAACACATTAGTTATGCATCTTCAGGGGAATACTTAGATATCAATTTATCAAAGCAGATTGGATGCAGCTGTGGCTCTGAAGAATTTTCATCCCTCAAGGCAAGAAGTGTGTGAAAGAGAAATCTGTTCGGATCTGGTTATCACTCGATTTAGAGGAGTTTGTTGGACTGCTAGATAAACTAGACATTGTGTAACTCGTGCAAATAAATTAAAAAAAAAAATTCGATTAAATGTGTTGCCACAGAAGAAGAAACAAATCTTTCAGTTTGTCTTGGATAAAAGGGAATTTTTAGAAGAGCACACTCACTGTGCTATCACATGAACCGACACACTAAACTGGAAGAAAAACAAGCCATTTATTCATTTTCCTGGGACAGACATATCCACTCGGCCTGTTCAGGCCGGCCAGTGCAGTTACATTATTGGCATTTCATATGCATGGAAGGCTTGACCTTTCTCTGTTGGTGTTCAGAAGAGAGTCCCACTCTGACCAGCGAGTCCACATAGAAGGAACAACCTGGTCTGGATGTACAAACAACTTTTAGGCAGGACTGACCACAGTATATGAGCTATATTGGTGTTCCATAATTGATAAATCCAGGTATATTGGTCTTGTATTCAAAAAAACATTTTACAAAATTCCATTCATAGTGACTGGACAAACTCAATACAGAATTCATCTGTAAATTGATAAGACTGATCGCACACAGACACAGTCTGAATAAAAAATACAAAGACTGCTACTTCTGCTCCTTGTGCCAAAGCAGATCAAGTAGGAAAATCGTGTTTTTTCGCCACAAAACCAGATGATGAACTGTTGGTCAAACGCCACCAGAATTCAGTCTTTAATGATCCAGTGGTTAAAAAGTGATTGTGGATCTGTTTATGCTTGGATGGTGCTCTTGGCGCTGAATGCCATGTAGTAGACCAGGATACCAATTAGTGCAGCCACCACCTCAGTGGACACCCACGGTCCGCTCCATGCACCCTGTAGTGACAGATTATAATAAAAGAGATCAGAGGTTTACAGAAAAGGGAAGGGAACAGATGATAATCAACCATACATTTCAGTTTTGCTTGATTGAATGCAGCAGGGGTGACTGCTCAGTTACTAATCAAATTTTAAAGGTATAATGTTATTCCTGAATAAAAATACCATTAATTCACTTAAAAAAAAAAAAAAAAAAAACTAAATAGGCAATCGTAGGATTTCCCAATATGTCGTCAAAGAGGACCTTTTAATAAGAGAAAACAGACAAAAAATGTTTGTTTTTTTTAAAACCATACTACAAACAAACACTCCTGTGCAAAGCTGAATCATTGAGTCTTTGTTGGTTTCATAAAAATCTTTTTTTTATGATTGTAGTAATTCCAGGCATCAATCAGGCACTTTCCCTTATTCCAGTGAAATACTAAAGGCTGCTGCTGCTAACGCCCTTGCAGCTGTTGATGCCTTCTTTACTGTTTATGGTATGGATCAAACTAGGATTGTTCTCTACATGTTGTCATCATTACCACAGTTACACATAATTTGCACTGAAGTGAGAAAACCTAGAAAAAAATATCTGTCTATGTGGGCTGTGACTGATAAAATCAGACCTTCTAGCTTGCTGTTTGATGTTTTGTTCACACTTTTTGTGGGTGATAAATTAACCTTAGTCAGCAACATATTTTTGGAGACTCTGGGCAGCAGAATCGTTTTAAACACAGTACTAACATATTATCACTTTTAAGTGGGAGAACCTTTTTTTGCAAACTGTTGGCCATTTACACATCCAGTACTTGAAGTCCAAAATGTATTAATCCTTGGTACTTATTGAGTCTCGACTGATTCCTGAGCAACATATTGGGCTCTTTAGGTGCTAAACAGGTAGATAGTGTACATTGGGTTTTTAGTGTTGTGTTTTTTTGGGGGTTTTTTTGCAGAAAACAGCAGCCTACTCAAAAAAGCCATAACCAAAATAGTACAGCTGCTGGCTGGAAAGTCTAAAAAGTCTAACAAGACGAGGTAATTGCAGACTCAGGCGGCTGTAACACCTTTCACAAACACACCAAGTAGCCATCTGATTCATTTTTAGTTAAAAATAATGACTTTGCTGCTATAATGAAACGTTCTTGTTCTCAGACTGAGGTTTTATATGAGACTCACTCTGTGGTCAATGTTGACAGAGAAGAGAGGCTGGATGGCATTTACATCTTCATTGTTTCTCTGGGCCTGAAACAGACGAGATGCACACACAGAATTAAAAGACAGAACATTGCAAAGTAAGTGAATCTCACAGGCAGTAAACTTTGAGCTGATCAGCTACGCAAGAAACACTGACCTTGCGCAAGGCACTGTAGGACTCCTCATCAAAGAATTTGACCTGGTATGTTCCAGAGCTGGCCTGTTTGTGAGGAAGACTCCATGACACCTGACAGAAAAAAGGTTCATTAAAGCACGCACTACAAGATTAAAAAACAGTTTAAACGTACCAGCATTCTTGTGCAATACGACTTATTGTTACTCGTTCATCTATTATTTTATGACACAAATTTTACACAAATGCAATATCTTTCACAAGTGCTTTTTTTTTTCTCTTTACATTTCCTTTACACATATGCTGGAAATTACATTTGGAACTGTTTTGAATGAGTGAGTATGATAAATCTGTATACCTAAGCTCTATTTTAAGGTGGTGCACTGAAATTTTGTTGTGTATCTTGACCCAATGGCAATGAAGGGATCTTGAATCTCGATCGTTTCCCTTAAATTCAAAGATTTCTGTCCAAACTTTCAGGCCACAGTTATATGTTGCTGCTGAGAAATGGGTGAAGGGGCATGCCAGAAACAAAAAAAGTTTCTCTAACACTTCTCTAAATAATGCTGTGAGGCACAAGTGTTTCTAGGTGTTCCACATCTGCTAATAAGTTGAAAATAACAGGTGAATAAGTAATTATAACAACGGCTTTCTTTATATGACTAACAATTAATAAGGAACTACTTTGTCTGTTGTAGTTAAGAAGTTCATGGTGGTCTGATATTTGCAGGTACAAAACACTCTTCATTGCTATATGCTCAACTTTGTACATTTGTCATTATCTTGTGTGACCTTGTACCTGTGAGTGCACACATTCGAAACAGTGAAAACAAGAGCCTTAGTGAGTAGCTCCATATGAACCCATACCTGGTACTTGCCAACATCCTGGCCTCGGGTCACAGGGAACTGTCTTCCATTGACATCAGCGTAGAGAGTCACACTCTGGAGAGGACAGAAATGACCATCAGTGAGTGAAGCAGCACCATCATGTTGTCTGTGTGAAGTGTGGGAGGTGGACAGTTACCTGAGCTCCGTTGGCACAGGTCAGGCTGAGTTCAACGATGAAGACAGACTCGGAGGAGATGACGGCGTCGGAGGTGGTGTAGGCCGACGGAGTGATGACTGGGTCTGTGCAGCTCTCTCCTGTCATCACAGAGTGCACAGCTGGCGTTAGTTAAAACTCCTGGACACCAGTGCATCACCTGCACACTGTTAATACATGCTACACATTTCAACAAAGCTTATACATGCCGCCTTACTTAAGCCAGGTGGATGAATGGGAGTGATTAGATGGACTAGCTACTAGCTAACACTGGTTAGCTTTGCCAGGCTAATTAAACCGGTTAATAACTTCCACCGTTTCTCCGCTGACTTACCCGAGCAGACGGCCACCAGCAGGGCGAGGAATGCGGCTATCCTGATCATCATGGTGTCTGAAACGTTGTCTGAGAGGTTTCGTGTTGTTCCTGAGGTTCAATTGCTGAACTGCTCGGCTCCTTTCACTGTAACAGAAGGGAAGAAGTCCACCTCAGCTCACCGCAGCGACGCTTCTGCGCCTGCGCTGCAATGACGTGGACCGTAGCGCCGCATAGCACCCTGGGAAACTACTATGTCGACACGTCATCTGAACCAAAACAGAAGGTGGCCTGAAAAGACACACACACACACGCAAAAGAAAGAAAAGAAGGACAAAAGAGAAAATTCTAAATGTCTTTTAGATTTTAATGGTTTAATAAATAAATTAATTGTAGATCTTCAGTGGTAATTATTTTTTTATTTAGATTTTTTCCATTAAGAAAAAATATAAACACACTGTACAAATGATTTTCTTCTCTGACTTAAATGAAATAGGAATACATCCCATTTCTAATGTTATGGTTAATTTTTTGGGGTCTTTTTTTGCCAATTGTCACAAAAACTTTTTTAGTTGTTCAACTGGTGACAGCCTCGACAATTGGCCATCAACTACTTTAAAATGCAACTTTATTCAAATGACACAATGCCACAGCTAACAAGAGCAAGATGAGAAGGAACTGTTGGTACGCTGGAAGGTTCTGGTATTGTATCAGTCACTGTGAAGTGAAAGTGAAGTAAAGTTGTCTTTAGGTTGCTTTGTACTGCTGTGGACGGCTTGTGAAAGGGGTCTATTTGTTCTTTTTTATAGTACTATTTGCTTTTTGTTGTTTATGAGATGCTATTTGCAAGCTAATTTTATACTTCTGTTGCCATAATAAATATATTTCTGAAAGACAGTTTGTATATTTAAGTATGTATTTCTACAAAAATCCTATTTGAACATCATGGATTCTGTCCTATAGGTGTTTAGCCTTGCACAGATACTATAGGGGTCATTGGTGCTTGACCATAGACTTTACATGTGTTTTGCAGACTTGTTGAAAGCTTACAATCAGTGGCGGCTGGTTAATACAGGGCGCTGGGGGGTCGCCCACCCTTCCACCACCCCACTAGTAATGAACAGATAAAAAGTAGTTCCCAAACGTAAAATTACATTTGAATTAATTGTAACCAAATAATAATAAAATTAATAATAATGTTAATATTATTTAGCTATATTAACAATATTTGTATTATTAACAGATTTAATATTAGTCTTTACTGTGTGTTTTCTAGTTTTACACTTCCTGGATGCGGGACGCCGGCCACATGAGTGTGTATGGAGCTCGAAAAACTTATCGTGATCATGTGACCTTGGTCTGGGCTCAGATTGGCAGCTGCAGACTTTCTGACGGGGCGCAACTCAGTGAGTCCCGGACCGTCCGCTTTTGCTGTAAGCCAATTAATTTTGTCTTTATTTGCTTTTGTCTTCTGTGGTTGGATATCAAAACTGTCCTTCGACGTTCTTACGACTGCGCTTTCGGACCCCGTCACACGGCCTTTCCCTCCTCTTCCACTAGATGACAGCTACTGGAGCCTATCCCAGCCGACTTAGGGCGAAGGCAGGGGACACCTTGGACAGGTCGCCTCTCTAACTTCCTCTCTTCAATTAAATTCAATTTATTTGTATAGCGTAGTTTACAACACACGTTATCGCACAGCGCTTAGCAAAGTAAGGTATAGACCTTACAAATTTAAACAGAGAACCCAACAATCCAAAGTAGCATTTGTACTTCCTCTGAGCAAGCGCTTGGCAACGGTGGGAAGGAACCAGCAGCTGGAGGTCAGGGACGTGAAGTTCCGGATCCAGAGGCGTCCGCAGGGAGCACATCTCTTTGCAGATGATGTGATTCTGTTCGACTGTGCACAGCATGCGGTGCAGCGTTTTGTAGTTGATGTGAAACAGCTGAAATTAAGTGTCAGCCACCACCAAGGCCAAGGTTTTCTGTTGGAAAATAGTGAATTACTCCCCCCGGGTTTCTGAGTAAGTTGCTGCCTAAGTGAAGGAGTTCAAGTATCTCAGGGTCTTGTTCACAGTGTGGGTAAAATGGAGTGAGAGACTGACAGATTGGTGAAGCATCAACAGTAATGTTGGCACTGTGATGAAATATGGTTCAGGCATCTGAGGGACCGTCAGCTTTCCCTAGCTGGTAGGAAACCCTGTGATTGATTTTTGAGAACACTGGGAAAAATAAATGTCTCATCTGGCCTGGGAATATGCTTCAGGATCCCCCAGGAAGAGCTGGAACATGTTTTTGGGGAAGGAGTCATCTGAACAACCATGCCCCTGCCTGAACATGACAAAATTCTAAAATAACCAAGGCTTACCAGAAGAAATGCAAGTTATACTTTGTTTTTCAAGCCCTTATATCCAAAATTCATGATTTTTTCCAAAAGCAATGAGAACAGACCAATTATTTATTTGTTATGTATTCTACACACAAACCATAAAATTTTGAAACAAGTTAGAAATATTTCATTATATACAAATTCCTTACAGCTACAGTATTCACAGTTTCATTTATCAACTTTGTAACGCCATCTCTTTTTGAGAGACATTTGAACATGTAGAGGTGTGTATGTGGACTAAAAATCACCGATAAAATCTGACTTTAACTAGAAACAGTTGAATGGTAACACCTACACCGATGCAGAAATAAAGCTGCACAACCGCATGCAGCTTTACCCAAATAAATCTGTGCATTTCAAGTAATTCAGTTTCTATATTGAACTGCAGGTCTGCAGTCACGAATGGGATTTGCCGTACAAAACATGAATGAAAAAGCTCTGTAGTCGGGTGCCACCCTGTGGAGAGAAGCCTAAACCGAACGCAGGCACCTCAGAGAAGGGATTATGGGTCAGTGATCTGACTTTTCTAGAAATAGATGTGCTGAAAGCTGCAGTCAGAGCCCTTCAAGCCACACTTCAGTTTTCATTAACATCATCTCTTTCTGCTGCTTTGAAGAGACCTGCTCCTTTCCCCCTGCGTCCATCACCACGCCTGCCTTTCTTTTGGGGAGCTTGGGCAGAGGAGGAGGAGACATTGGAGGAGGGATCCTGCAGTGTTTGCCGCGAAATAAGCTCCTTGAAGACCGTGTCCATCTGGCGACAGACCTCCTGTAATTGGAAGGAATAATGGTGATGAGAGAGAGACAGAGTGGAAAAGGACACAACTGTCTTTGTTCTGCTTAGAAGCTTCTGTTATGGTGGACAGAAAAGCTACAATGTACTTTTGTCATTAAATCATTAGTAATTTGGTCAAGCCCTCCATTGGGGATGAAAGGATGCAGATGACCCCAGTCAAAGGCCCAGCAGGGGGGACTGCAAGTAATTACTTGTGCACTTAAAGCATTGACATGACTATTGTAAACCACTGATAAACAAATTTATAATTTGCCAGTTGTCAAAATGTGGTTTGGCTGGTGATTTTCTTCTCTTTTTTGGTCTATAGTTCATCAGAAACACATTTTAGAAGGACAGTTCAACTACTTACCTTCTGGAAAAGTGCTACAGACAATTTAGACGAGTTTTTTTTGTAGCAGCTGCAGATTTTATGGATTATTGTAAAAACACTTAATTATTGACTAAACATTTACAGTTGCAGATGCCAAACCAGACAATGGTAGTTAAAACCCATGAACTGAATAATTAATCCCTTCCAAACCAACAATAAAAATGGTCTCTTATTAAATAATGGAACCAGCAGCATAATTTGAAAGAAAATAAACCAGACAAACCTTGTCTACTTGAACAGCTATATCCTCAGAAGATGAGAGTGGGTGGCTTCTGTGTGTAGAAAAAGAAATCAGAAAACACTGAATATTCATTTTTCACTCAAATATAATTAGTCGGTGAGTACTACTTACTCTCTGCGCGAATAACCAGGAGAGTGCATCCTCCGCGGCTTGCACTGCGGCCCAACGGGAATCTGAAGCATCATCTTTCCACCTGAAGTGACGCCTCCCCCTGCTGGTCCAGCTGCTGACCTGCTGTGGTCTATGCAGCCGCTGCTGTTAGCTCGAGGACGATCTTTTGCGCGGTTGTCAGCTAAGAATCCCGTTTCCAAATCTGTAGCAAAGCACATAAGTATTTTTTTTTTTTTTTAAGTCCACAAAGACAAAGCGATAAACCCAAATAATCACATAAAACTTACCATCTTTACTAAGAGTGCACTCTGCTTCAACATCTCCTTCCTCATTAATAGGCTCACTGTGGAGAGAACATGCTCAGATCATCCTTTAACCACAAACGATATGTGCATGCATCCATCTGCGAGTCAGAACATTCTTCACCGTACCAGTCATCCTGTTCTAGTGTCATGCATTTCTCGTACACCGGTCCTTGCACTTCGCTCTGACTGGGGAAGATGCTTTCATGCTGGAGGATGATGCCCTTGACCAGGGCGTTGATCTGAGGCTGCAGGGTGACAACATCCTCATCCTGAGCCCCTCTCACCAGGCTGGGGCCGAAACACACGGCCAGATTGTAAGGCTGCATCATGTTCTCGTCACTGTACTGAGACACACTGGAGGAGGGAGCAGGGAGAAGATAAGAAGGGAAAAATGGGGACAATGAAGAAGGGACAAAAATCAAAAGAGGCAAATATGTCCAAAATTTGAGCTCAACCCTTAAACATTAACCGTTTGCTCTAAAACGTTCTGATATTTAAACTACATTCAGTTTTTTTCTTTTTGGCTTGAGTTTTGTGGTTTCCTTATTGCGATATGACACAGTGTTCCGTGAGTCAACATTTTCCCCTTTGTCTATTTTTGGGCATTTTTATCACTGTCACCATCTGTTATCTCTGTCAAGCTGATATGAGATCTGAGTAGTTCTTTTACATCATATACACTACTAGATGGATTAAGTTTAAAAAAATAAAAAAATCCTGTTTTGCCCCAATTGTCCTGTGTAAAGATGTCAAAACATGTCATCTTCCTGTGTCTCAAGTGCAACATCATCGGTCCGCTGTGGATATGAGCTGGTCGTGCGCATTTCCAGCTATCCGTTTTCTATACTTGTATTATTCAGTAGAACTTTGTAGAATAGAATGCCTTTATTGTCACTATACACATGTACAATGAGATTAAGAGATTGTAGAGGGCTGGAGTGCATCACAGGGCCGACACAAAAAGACAGACAACTATTCGTGCTCATTCACACCTACAGATTATTTAGAATCACTAATTAACCTACCATGCATGCATTTGGAGTGTGGTAGAAGGCCAGAGCCCACAACCTTTTTGTTGCAAGGTGCTGCTTGTGCTAACTGCTGCAACACCATGCTGCCCTGACTTTGCATGCTGACTAAAAAAAAAAAAAAATGCTAAAAATACGTCTGAGATCTAACAAGACTCAAGTAAACTGGCTCTTTCATATTCTATAAAGTCACGCTTTCATTTCCTGATTGTATGATGTGATCATAATTGCTCATTCAAGCATGTGCCAGTCACAACCACAGCAAGTTTTAATACTCACTGATGAAGGAATGCAAAGAGGTATCTCATGACGATGATGACGGGCTCAGGGTAGGAAGAGATGACTGATTTGAGTTGAGCTGCTCGCTCTGCCTCGTTCTTTATTTCTGAGAAAAGGTGAGGAAAGAAAGATAAGCTGCTGTACATCCTCAGCCACAGTCATCACATCGCATACGCCCATGCACACTCACGAGTGTGTTCTAGAAGCTGGCTGGTGCTGTCGATGGGGAAGAGTGGATTCTCCAGTCCTCTGAAGTAGAGCTTCAACACTCCAGCCACGGAGTCCAGGTCATACCAGCGCTCAGCCAGGGGGTCTTCTCCTGCAGAGGAAGCCCACGGCACACTGCCCCACATTATTAATGCTCCACAGTGAGCAGAGCTACTCTATAAGTCGGGGTTAACCCAACACACACGTGCACAAAACACACAGGTCTACCTCGCTCGAATGCATCCCTCAGGTTATTGACCTCCATCTGAGGCCCCGGCACTCTGAATATGCCCTCGTGGTGGAGACCTGAAGAGAAGGCATGTTGCTATGATTCGTCAGTGCTTTAAACTACCTGAGAACTTTTAAAACCAATTCAAAAATATACACTTAAAGTCACAAACATTTTTATGTTACTATAGCTTTTTAAAATTTGTACAAGAATGTGAATTATGACAAATGCTGGTGACTTGTGTTTATGTCAGTGTTGATCTCTCAGTGGCTTTAAAAGATAAAACTGTGTCTTTTATGTATTTTTTGTGCATCAAAGCTACAAATCTGCTGGTTTTCTGTTCCTTTGCTCTCGAGTATTCACCATTGAGGTTGATAAAGCGAATGCAGCTTTCCACAACAATTGGAATCTGTTGTCCTGATGCCTGTAAAAAAAAAAAAAAAAAAAAGAATTTCGTGATGAATTTCACAAACAGCAGGTCTGATATACGAGTACAGACGGATACTAGAAACGAAGAACTATACAGAATGAACAATGAAAGAAGAAACGCATAATTATAATGGTAGCTACCTGTATGAAGGACAGCATGTCTCCACTGAAAAGTTTGTGGTTGTGCAACAAATTGGCACTTGAGGGATTCCTTCTGACACGCAGAGACTTTCCAGTTAGTCTGCAGATTGACATGTCGCAACATGAAGACATAAGAAACTCCATTTTAATCAAGTGCATAATATGTACAGCTCACCAGTGCACAACGTCTTAGTGCTATCGCAAATTAATAAAAACAATGACTCCATAGGAACTGGCAATATTTATATTCATACCTTGGCTGATGCCCATTTGATGCTTCAGCTGTCAAGAAAGAAATAATTTAAGAAGCAAAAGTTAGAACCACCAAAAAAAACAAAAGTTGATAACAATATCCTACACCATTTGTTACTAAGTGACACTTTGGGTCAGCGGTTGGCCTTGTTGTGGCATTATTATGTGAGAAATGCAGGAGTCCTACCTTTTTCCACAGCTACTTTAAGCAGGTCATGTTTGGCTTGAAGTTTAGACACCAGGGAGCTGCCAACAAGGTACTCTTTAACTTTCTGTAAAACAAATCAGACGTGCATGCTGTCAGAAAACAAGTGGTTAAATCAACATCAGCCGGGCATCACGAAACTGAAAAGTAAACTCTTCTGATCTATTGCATTAAAAACAGACTTACAGTGAAGTAGGAGTTTTCTATTTCCTGCAGGTTGGCCGCCCTGCGTCGTGCCACGCTGGGCTTCACTGTAAGATTCTCAGTGCTGCCGTCGTGAGACGAACCAGAGCCGCTGCTGAGCTCCAGATCATCATCACTGATGCACTCCAGCAGGGAGGCCTGAGCTGCTGACATGTTCTTACCAGCCTGCGTGGAAGTGGCAGAAAGAACAACTTAGAAGTGACCTGCAGCTGAAGTGGAAGGCTGTACTCAGGTCAGAATATTGATGCTGACTCAGATTCTGATCTGGATATACAGTTATGAACAAAAGTTTACATAAACTTGTAAAGAGTGTGTGTATCATGGCAGTCTTGAATTTACAGTGACTCCTACAACTCTTAATTTTCTATGATGGAAACACAAATGCGTCCTTGTCATAAAAATAAATAATCATCCATTTTGGTTCTTTAATAGATTTATTACAGATCTTTTTAAAATATGACTAAATCTGCTAAAAATACATACAGCAATCCATCCTTTATCTATATACTGCCTAATCCTCACATAATTCTGACATAGGGCAAAGGCAGGGGACACCCAGTCTATCACAGGGCTACACTTAGAGACAGACAACCAAGCACACTCACATTCACACCTACGGACAATTAAGAGTGACCAATTAACCTCATCATGTTTTTGGACCGTGTGGGAGGAAGCCGGAGAACCCGGAGAGAACCCACGCTGCATGGGGAGAACATGCAAACTCCACGCAGAAAGATCCCAGGTGTCCTAACCGGGATGCGAACCAGGGACCTTCTAGGTGCGAGGTGACAGTGCTAGCCACCGAGCCACCTTGCAGCCCTTCAGAAATCCAAATATCTGATTAAATGTCTCTAAGTGTAGCCCTGTGACAGACTGGTGACCTGTCCAGGGTGTCCCCTGCCTTCACCCTAAGTCAGCTGGGATAGACTCCAGCCCCCCTGCAACCCTAGTGAGGATTAAGCGGTGTGTAGATAATGGATGGATGTCCTTCAGCCATTTTCACCTGAATTAGGTACTTTTAAGCTTCTGGTTGTATTTTGACCACTATCAACAGAATTGGTGCACTTCAATTAAATTTGATGGCTTTCTGACACGGACAGTCCACAGGTTCTTGATGAGCTTTTCTATTTTGATTTTGTATGTTGATGTATATTTTTCACCCAGCAGAATTTGTCATATTTTCAGAAGACCTATATTACATTTATGAAAGAAACAAAATTCATGATTTTTTTTGTGCCAAAGATGCACGCGTTTCAATCTTTTAATCATAGAAAATAAGAACTGAAGGAGTCTTTGGAAACTCAAGACATACAAGTGTATGTAACCTTTTGTTCACAGTTGTAGATAGAAGTACAGGCCTTTTGTCTATGTTGCAATATCGGTGTCTGCAATGGTCTATTTAAAAAAAATAACATTATGTTGCTTTCAAGTGCCTGTGAGAGCTACGTCAGCCGAGATAAAAACACTCTATGAAGGCCTGAGAACAAGTTAATCAAAAGCGAGAAGTTACTGCCCTATTTCTGGATTTGCTTCTTCATCGCTTTGAAACGCAGTACTTTTGCCTCCCAGCTTAAGCTTATCGTACTTTCAATGTCCTTCAATAAATTAGAATAAGGACACAAAAACATTATGCGATAGACTGTTTGTAGCCTTGTAGGGGCTCAAGAAACATGCAGATGAGTTGCAAGATATACTTTACCTCCTCTGTTTCCTGGGTGACGGCTTTCAGCCTGGTTTGTATCTGTCTGAATCTGGTCTCTAGCTCGCATCTCATCTCACACTCTGCACTGACCTCAGAAACCTGCAAAACATAAGTAAATAAATCTAGAGCTGGGGCACCACACCACAGAAAAACCAGCTAAAAAAAGAAAAGAAAAGAAAAAAGCACACTGATAGATTATTCACATGCCTGGTCCCCGTCATGGGGCTGATAGGGGAAGCGAAGGGGCATGGAGAAGGTGTTGTAGTGGTCCTGCAGGAGGGTGTCCCTGTCCTGGCTCTGGTCCAGCCCGGACACGGCCCCCTGGAGCTGCTGCAGACCGGTGCTCAGGTTCTGCTGGGCCCGCCAGCGTCTGGACAGGTAGGCCTGCATCACCCGGTCCAAAGAGACGTGGTATCCTACATCTGCACACTGGAAGACATGATATCCAGACATTTTATTAAAACACGATATTTTAGGTGGTAACTATGGTCTGGCCCCAGATCACGGGGGGTTCCGAAACTTAATACACAGAGTTTGTTTATGTTGAAAGGAAAAGGCAGCATACACAAGTTTAAAGACCGGTGCACTCACATCTATGAGAGTAGAGATGTCTTGGAGGTAGTACTTATTCATGGAGGAGTTGGCAGCAGACAGGTTTAGGAGGTAGTCGTTTCGGGCCTTGCTGCACTTCAGGTGTATCTCCTGAACCTTACCTTGTCTCTACAACACACAAACATCGTCACCAAGAGCCACATACTCGGCACGCATGCGCATAATGCAAGACAAAAGATTCATATTTACTTTTTCTATCAACCTCTCAAGCTTCTTAGCAGCGCTCTGCTTTTGCTTTTCCTCCTGTTTCTCTGCCTCCCTTAGCTTCCCCTCGGCGGCCACATAGTCGGAGTGGTACTGGTAGTATGTTCGCCAAGCCTGCACACAGATACACACGGCACTGCTTTATTTTGCATGTTTAGGAAGCGGGAAGTGTCTTGGGTGGTTGGTTTCTCACTTACAGTTTGCAGCTCTGTGGTAACCTTCAGCAGTCCGTCTTGTAGCTGGGTACAGATGTCTTTACTCTGGAAACACAATGCAGACACTAAATATCACACATTGAGGTAGCACAACACAGAAAGTACACAGTGAGCCACAGTGTATTTTCAATGTCAAGAGATATATAGGGGATATTGTGAAAGTGTCAACGCTGCAAGTGAGTTACATTGCAGAAGGCCAGACTTGTCTGAAATACTCGACAGGCTTCGTGTTTATGGCAGGCAGGTCAGCGGTTTTAATGGTACCTTCTTGGCAAGGCGTTGCGTGTACTCCAGACAGTGTGTAAGGGGCTGGATGAGAAAGTTGCTGCAACTTTCACTCAGGCCGTTGTGGTCTCTGCTCTCCTGGCGGGTTTGGGACAGCAGAGCCAGCCAGACCTGGGCCACCGAGTGACTGCTGGGATCCTTCCTGAGCACATGTACGAGTACAAAAGACGAAAAAGACATCGACACAAAGACACTTTCAGTCCAGACACATCCTCGGATGAACTGTCAATTTAGTGCATTGTGTGCAGGGTTGTCATTACCTCTTAATCCTTGAGGTGAACTTTTCTGCAAGTTTCTCCAGTGAGCGGGAGTACTCGCTTTCAATCTCACCCCGCCGCCGCAGGTAGTCTGCCAGATCTTGCAGCTGTTGGCTTTTCTGTTCGAGCTGCAAGTCCAACACCTTTAGTTGGTCTACAAGCTGGCAACGCACCTCTGCAAACAGAAAGAAGTGCGTAGGAGACAACATAACTCATTCTGAAAGTCTTTCGGCTGTATGAGATACAGATTTTACAAGATTTTTTTCCACAAAAGAACATGAGTGAGTGGTGATAAAGTGGGAGAGGTTGCTAGAATGGTACAGATGAAAGTTTGTTCGTGGTTTACCTTTGATTTGTGTATCGTAGTCCACAACACCGACCTTCTCCTTCCGAAGTTTTACGTGGGAAGTCATTGTTGCTCCAACCGGGTGAAATTCTATATAAAGGAAGTGAACATTTCACTGTATCACCATGTAGCATTAAACACCAGCTCTGTTGGTTTTGTCCATATTGCAGAAGTGTAGTATGCTTTGTGTGCATACATACTATTCTAGTCAAGGCCTCGGACCCACTGCTGCACCCCTAGCATGCCCCTCCATAAACTGTCACACTCCACCCACCACAGACGATAGCAACTTCCTCCTGACGCAGAAAGAGTGAAAAGAGCATGTTCATCTTACTGTAACACATCTCTTCAAACCGGCCACCCCTCTGCTGCGCTCTCCTTAACGGCAGACAACTAGAAAACCAGTTGGCATGTGTTGCCTGCTGCACCGGTCACACTGCAGATTTGCACGAGGTGCAAAAATAGCACCAGCAACATCTCAGCTGCCCTAAAAATAGGGGTGAACCGCAAGGCGTACAACTCTGCAGGGATGTTTGTGCTGAAGACTACAGGTGTTTGTTTGTTTTTTTACTACTAGTGATACTCAAGTTTACTGATGCACTCAGTATATTTTGCTTTTACAGCAACTAAGCAGCAAATCCAGCTGCTTCTCACTTCTACAGTGTTTGCTAAATGACTGTGAATCTACACCGGCAAAGTATATTCTGGTTTAGGTTGAACACGAGGAGCACGTTTGACTGAGACTTAGCTTCAGACGACATGAAAAGGAACAAGCCTCACTGGAGAACTTTTTTAAGAATTTCGGTTTCAGTTTCTTGCGCTTTACATGATCTTGTATGACTGGAACCCCTGTGTAACGTCTCGGCCTGATCTCAGCAGAACATAGAAGAAGAACAAGATAGAAGAGTGCGGCTGGAGCATGACAGTTGTTTAAACGCCACAGCCTTTGACAAATCAGCAACTTAGTAACTGATGTCTGCAAGATTTTAATCAGGACAACATTTATTACACGTCAGAAAGGGGAAGAGCGGGTTGTTTTCTTGCTGGATCATAACCCTTTGTACACAATCATCTCACATTCTCTCTCTTTCCCCTTTAACTTCCCTTTTTTCAGAAGCCAAACATCACTCATCAGCATTCTTCTTCTGGCTGAAATGTGCACTCTTTCAAACGTGTACCGACTGACCTGCTAAAATGACTCTGCTGCCTTTGAGCAAACCCAAAACTCCCTTTTAAAAAAGGAGAGTGTCTCATTTTCATTTTTCCAGCCTATGTCACCCTTTTCCATTAGCCCCTTTCATTCTTTCTTTATGCGATCAGCACTGAATCACCACCTCCTGTCGTCACAATCTGCTGCAATATTCCTTATTAAAGCTGGTCTTAACCTTACTGCAGCTGTAGCCTTTCAGCTCATTTTTATTGTGATGTTGTTTGTCTCACTTGGATTTTTTTACAAGTACCAACACATAGATGCCGCTTGAGTTATGAGACATGAAACGGCCCGAGGGCTTTTTTATCTGTGGCCAATAATAACATAACTGAAATAATCAAGCAGAGCGATCCTTAACAGCAGCATAACAAGCACCATTCACTACAAAACGGGTTTAATAGACCCCCAACTCTCTGCTCTGTGTTGGCTTGACAGGCCAGTAAATAAAAATCAATAAAAGTTTAATACACCCATTAAAAAAAAAAAAGAGAGAGAGTCATACCTGATGAGGAGCAGTCTCGACTAGCCTCTTCTCCAGACTGAGACAACTAAATAATGCCAGTTAATAGCAGAGTGAGCTCTCAACTGCTTCACCTCCCCCTCACATTGGACACGGATGGATGTGGGTGGGGTGGATCTCATCTCTCTCGCTCTCTCTCTCTCTCTCTTTCACATACACTCACTGTTGTGCTGTTCGCTCTTTCTCACCCCTCATCTCACTCACACATTTGCTTTGAGGCACCGAATGAGCGATTGTGCAAGTGAGACGAGAGAAAAAATCTTCACCGAGTCAAGTCCTTCCTCTGTTTTTCTTTCATGCTGCCTCTTGAGCTTCTCAGTCTAATCAAACACCAGCTGCTGTCACTGATTAGTCTCCTGCTCACAGGTTATCTGCAAGTTACTGAGTGAAATCAGCTGGTATAGAGTTCAGTAGGAAAAAAAAAAAAAGTTGGTTTGAGTTATTTTTTGAGCCAATAAATGAGTTTGTGAGTAAGCCATGCAGCAAATATAGGAATATATTCAAGTACAATAAATACAGAAGCATATATTTGACTATAGAAAAACAACCATCAACATTTTGTAGATTTCTAGCAAAACAAAACAAAAACCCACCACAACCATTGCTGCTCTGAAATCCAAACACAGGAAAGATGTGTCATGTGTGAGTCGTGCTCTTTTACACTTTGCGCAAAAAGTGTCAAACGGGCACCGGGGTGTGAATCTGGGTTATTTACAATTTCTGACAAACTGCCAAACTTTCTGAAAGGTCAGTGTGCTTAGTTTTCTCTTATCTGCCGCGTACTTCTCACTCTCTATGGCTTTCCCTTCCTCTAACGGACAGTCGGACAGTGTTGTGAAATCAGCCTAAGAATCCACTACACTGCCATTTTTTTTTTTTTTGGCCGTTTTGCCAAAAAAAGTCGCTTTGATTGAAGTTAGTATATATTGATGGCTAATGTATTACTTGTTTGTCTTCTCGGTTTAAAGCAGAGGCAACTTTTGAACCTTGGAACAGGAATGTTGGAATCTTAAAGCCCAGCTGTACATGAGGATGGTGGTCAGACATTCTTTATAGAAAACAGTTTCATCATTTTGACTTTAGCCTGCGTAGAAAGAATTCCACTTATCTGATGGCATAAGCTTTCATTTATAAACAAATGTATGTATTCTTTACTGTCAGTCCATTCAAGTGTGAGGTTTGCTGCGCACCTTCTGTGAAATAATTGTCTTTCACCAACATGACCACTGGGAGTCACCAGATCTTACGTGTGCGTTTTCACAACCAGGCGGAGGATTTAGCTGTTCACGCCTCACCTGGATGTGTGCAACTGCAACAAGCGCAGCAACTGTAATTAAACAATAACCTATCCATTAACTGTGCAGACAGTGTAATTCCAGGAAGAGCTGATTGTGTCACTTTAACTAGATGGCTTACAACATTTCATTAATGCTATTGCGACATCCTGCAGAATCGAAAACCAACGTGTTTCCACAGTCGTCTCCAGCCGTCGTCAGGCCTCCTAAAGATCTGTGCTGAGAAATAAACCTTCAAAGATCACTTCTAGAAATAACTGACACACCAAGTATTATTTGAAAGATTTATTTGCAGTAATTCTCTTAAATAAATGAGACCAATTTGAGAAGTACACGTTGTCTTCAATCCTCTACACCAGCTTTGGTAATGACAACAGCAATCCAATAAAAACACTGAGACCAGTATTTCTCTTTAGTAATTTACTTTAAGCAACATACTGATTCATATCCAGGTCTCTTTGTTCATCACTGCAGAAAAAAAACAAAAACAAAAAACAAGAATTAAGAAAAATCCAGTGATGGAAATGTTGGAACAGCTTTGATGTACAGTTAGTCTGTAAAGCCAGAGTTAGTGGCAAACGGAGACAAAAAGAGGAAGCGAGGGATGATTTCTTAAAAATGTCTCGGCCTGCAGCGTCATTGTGAATCAGAAGAGGAATCTTTAACGTCTGTGCTTTCTGTCGCCTCGCTAACTTCGCTCAGCTCTTTGCTTTCTCCTCCGCTGTCTCTCTCACTTTCTCTCTCCTGGTCCCCAGACCCTGATGGGCTCTGGCCAGACGGAGCCTCTTGACCAGACACTCGCACTCCAGGTTTCCTCAGCTACAGAAATAAAATAGGACTCACCATCAGAATGTGCTCACTTGAAGTCAGTGGCTTTTGTTTTTTCTACATGACCGCTGAGGTACCACAGGGCTGGTTAAAATCATGCCAGTGTAGCCACATACATAAAAAAAATAAAAATATGTGGAGAATAAAGTTACCTCATCAGCCATGTGGGCCAGGTCTCTCTTCATGGCGTAGGCATCCTCCCCATCTGCATAGTATTTAGGCTCTACTTCACTAATCCTGTGAAGGAGCAACAACAAACCACACGAGTCAGTACAAATATCACTGTGTTGTTTTCCTGTGGGAGGGGAAACCTTAAAGAAGATTTAGACTGAATATTTTAAAAACAGATTTAGGTTTAGACTAAAGATTCTTTTTTACATTTGCTTACTTTTTGGTCAAATAAATACATGAATAAAAAAAATAAGCAGTTACCAATCAGAATTATATTCCTAGCATTGTACAAGAATCTTTAAAACAGTTGGGCTTTGATGGAGGATTTACACTTATGACTAGTTCCCTACAAATATTACGAGTTAATTCTTTAATGCCACTAATATATCAGCTGGTATTCTTTTGTTTTTATATATTACTATGAACGATTTAGAAACGGATCTTTTCTAAACATTTTTTTTTTTTGCTATACACAAACGGAGAAATCGAACTTGTCGACTCTCTCTGGTGTGCAGCAACAGCGACCCTTTCTTTTTTTTTTGTTCCAATGATCCTACAGATGCACATTGAGCACACTTTGCACAAACTGTTGCACACAGCGCACTGCAGAGACGGAGGTGCAAGCATCTGAAAGAGCACAGTCGGAAAAAAAATATTGACACTGCCGAAGCCTGATGAAACACCCCATGTGTTAATTAATGCAAGCGATTTAAAAAAAAAAAGAGTGTTAAATACATTTTCATGAGCTCAGCGCGCATTCATTCACTTTTTGGCACATTTTGCTGCAGGTTTTTTTTTGTTGCTATTTTTCAGTTGAAATATATCAAATACTGATACGTCTGACATTATCCAGGATTGTTTGATATATTTGATAAACCTGGATTGTTGGGTTCTCTGTTTAAATTTGTAAGGTCTGTACCTTACTAAGTTAAGCGCTGTGAGATGATGTAGACTGCACTATATAAATAAAACTGAATTGATCTCTTTCAGATCTACACTCCAATAATTCATTCATTTCACTTTTCTGCAGCTTTCGACTGGAACCAGTTACAAAAAACAATCAAACTCAGTGTATTTATATCTGTATCTTCTTTTAAAAATATGGTGAAACAACTTTTTATCGAGTCCTGTACCTGCTTTTAGTGTATTTTATCTTCAAAGACTTTTATTGTCACATTTTGTTTGTGTATTCTTTTCTTATGGATGTATTGTATTTTCTGCTCTGTGCTGCCTCTTGGCCAGGTTGTTGTTGTAAATGAGAACCTGTTCTCAATTAGCCTACCTGGTTAAATAAAGGAAAAATAAAATAAAATAAAAGCCGCCTGATACGACCACCGCAACAGGGCCCGAGGTCGATAGCTAGACTCTTCTCCTCTGAGGCTCCCTGGTGGTGGAACAAGTTACCAAACTCTGTTTGATCTGCTGATTCCCTCTCAGTCTTTAAGAAAAGACTAAAGACCCAGCTCTTCACTGAACACACTTCACTGCCCACAAACAAACAAACAAACAAACAAACAAACAAAAACCCCTCTTACCGCCCACACAGCCTGCTATTGGCATCACCACGCTATCACACTTGAACTTGTTCTACGGCACTTATCTAGATCATTTTCTCCTGACTAGATCCTTGCTTGTGTTGTATCTGCTCTCAGATGTACGTCGCTTTGGATAAAAGTGTCTGCCAAATGAAACTGTAGAATATATAAACTCATGAGTTTAGTCGTCTCCTTCTACTCATCACCCCAGAATTTCTGAAAGCTGGAGCGATGGACGCATCAATTAATGCACAACAAGTATTATAAATGAAACAGACTTACTGGAATTTGAGTGTGTTTGAGTAGAGGTGCAGGGCTGCTCGGTTGCTGTAGTGGGAAGAAAACATTTTTAAAACTTTAAAAACAGGATCACTAACTCACATGCAGTCTGTATGAACACATTTTTAAAAAAGGAACCTATGACACAATTTATCCACACTAACTAAACAGTGCACAGTACCTTTTACGCACGTGAAGCGAGACATATTTAGCGTTGAAGTTCTCTATCATGGCCCGGCTGGCCTGATCCATCAGCTTTTGAGCCAAACCAAGGCGTCTGTGGGACCGTTTCACTGCCTAAAGGACGCAAAAAGGGTTTTTTTATTTCCCCAGATGAGCCAGAACATGATCTCAGCAGCATAACATTTGTAACACCAATTATAAGGAATCATTTCTTCTCTTGCGCCGACTCACCAGGGAGGTGATGTGTCCATGTGGTACATCATCTGGGTCCTCCTCCCTAAACACAGCAGTACATTACACATGGCTTTTGTTCAAGTGATGTCAAGTCTACTAATGTGATCAGATACTCACATCTTTGCCAGCACATATCCCACAATTTTCCCATTTTCATCCTCTGCGATGTATGAGAGCTGAAACGATGAAAACAAAGAGTGTGAATCAGAAGCGACCGTGACAGGAGCAGGAGGAGGAGGAATGGGAAGCAGCACTGCGGCTCACCTGAGGCCAGGACAAGCCGTGATAGAAATAGTACTTCATCTGGTAGTTTTCTGGAAGACACAGCAGGTTGCAGTGCTGCATGTTCATGAGGTCCTCCGGCTGAAAGAAAGAAAGAAAATGCTCATGACACATCGCTCAAACGCCGAGAGTTGATATTTCGCCTGTTAAAGTGCATCCTGCAGTCAGTGAGGTTAGCTTAGCTTCCAGCAGAACCAGCGTGGCAGCCGACAGAGCTCCAGCTCACTCACCCGCGCGTTTCTGATGTTCATGTTGCTGTCTGGTGTCTTATCAAAACTATAGAAAAAGAAAATAATTATACTACACGCGTGAAACAGGTCATACTAGTCACACCACACAGTTTAAAGAGCTTGTTAGCTAGCTAGCTGTGCCGACTAGCTAGCAGGAAGGGAGGAAGGAGCGTGCGACAATAACGGCGCACGTTTCCGCAACAGCGTGCTGGCGCTTCACAATAAAAGTTCTAAGCTCTGGGACACAAAATGCATTTTTAATAATAAATCGGTTTTATATTAAGTTTATTTAACCTTTTTTTTCAACACATAAAAAACTATACATATGGAAGTAGGGTTGTGCAAAAAAATTTAAGAACATCAGTAAAAACAAAAAAATGAAATGAGCAAGAAATATACAGATGTGCACAACATAATAATAGTGATAAGTGAAACATACAGTCGTCCTCAGATTTATTCACGGCCTCCCATTAAAGAAGGAAAAAACAGCTGTCACTGAAATAAGCTGAAATTGACAAAAGTAATAATAAATAAAATTTTTGTTAAAATCATGACATTGCTTTTGAATTGTGGCTCAACTGAAATATTAAATAAATAACTCTCAATCAGATTTCTGCACCTGTTGACAGGTGTTTTGATTTTGGCTCATCAGCAAAGTGCTCTAATTTGTCTGGGACAGTTTTTTTTCTTTTAAATTATTCATTTAACCACAATTCAACAGCAATGTCTTATTTCACTAAATTATAATTTAGCAAATATTTATTTATTATTACTTTTTTTCAGACTCTAGTTATTTGAGTGACTATTGTGAATTTCTGCCCTTTCTTTAATGGAAGGGTCTGAATACATTTGTCTGTTTTTCTATGTGTGGTCGACTGAGAGCAGTGCTGGTTGAAAAATCTGACAGCAGCAGGAATAAGCTGTGGTATCTCACGTTCACATACTGTGGGTGATTAATATCATATGTATATAAGAAGTATGTTTAGGTGACCTAATTTAGAGGATAATTAAATCATCACAGATTATGACTTTTTATTATAAAACTAAATGCCAAATCCTGAAAAGGGTCATGGAGAAATACGGCCTCCAAAGTTCAAAATGATTCATTATCATCATTATTATTATTATTCTGGTAGATTATTCGTAGCAACTGGACTTGCTTGAGTTCCTTGAAGACGTTTCACCTCTCATCCAAGAGGCTTCATCATTTCTGACTGACTAGTTGGGAGTTCCAGATACTGACATCCTAAGGGGCCATTAACACCTGAGTTTGGGTTTCAATTGGGGGTTTGTTGCTCCTCCCCCTCATTATGTGAGTCGTTAGTGCTCCTCCTGCCACAAAGGGGTTTGTTAGGGTCCTTTGTGGCTATAGGTGTGAATGCGGTTTCATCTTCCTGGGGAGAGTTCTTAAGACTGAATTGTAAACAGGTGAGAGGTGATGCCTCAGACCTCCACCTCTGTTGAGGGATGGTCTTTCCAGTTTGACATAGATGGCTTCTTTCACCCCTCTGTCAAACCATCTGTCCTCCTTGGCCAAAATCTGTACATCACTGTTCTCAAATGAGTGTCCTTTGTCCTTGAGATGCAGGTGGACTGTTGAGTCCTGTCCTGAGGAGGTGGCTTGTCTGCAAAACATCCCTATTAGTCCAAATACACAACAGCAACCTGTAAAACTTGTATTAATTTCTTGATATAATCAATATTGTTCCACAATTTACTTCAAAAAAAAAAAAAAAAGCTATCAAAAACAAATTCTCTGGATTTTTTTGTCTTAATTTTTAGTGATAAAAAAAGTTCCTGACCTGTGATTTGATTCACAAATTGAGGTCCTGTTGTGTTTTTAAAAGATAATCCCTGTCACTGCAGAAACACTGAGCCTTTTGTTTCCAAAGTCCCAACAATATCTATAGATTCTGATGTAAATGAAATAGCTTTATGTTGGACTAAGATAACACATTATAATACTGTCAGCCTCGCTAATCCTTTATCATACAATGATCTGAACTTATTATATTAGATACAAGTTAAAACATTGGACTATTCACCATTAAAATGAGTCTATTTATCTTAAAAAATAAAAATAAATAAATGCAACAAAGTGTAAATTTAGTTGGACACCTGATTCCATATAACTGACCAAATTAAATATATGTATGTGTCTGTTGGAAACCTTTAAAGTTGTTCGAGTAATCGTCAACCAGGCTCTTCTCTAAATGAAGCTGGTTCCTTAATCATCACCAGAGCTTCTTGAAGCTAATTCCAAGTGAATAATCATTAATTAGTCAGTCACGCTCTATATTTAATCATTCATTGGTCCACGGTCCATGTAGAAAATAGCCAAACAGGTTCACTCCAACACTCCCAGTAATTGGCCACAGCAGTGCAGGTAAACCTTCTGTCATCCAATCAGAAGCGCAGCATGCAAATGAGGCAGGTGTCACAGAGATAGGGGCTGTAGAGGAAACACACACATATGTTTAGAATAACACCGAGGCGGCGTCTTCAACATTTCACAGGAAGGATGGTCTTTAAAAAAAAATTATTCTAATAATAAAATAATAATTTCCGGGTCCGTTCAGAGGGAGACGAACACGTCCACCTGTCAGAGGAGGACTCGGGGGCGCTGATAACCAGATCAACCTGCTGCTGCTGCTGCGAAATGTGAGAAAATGTAAAAGTTCAGGGTGTAAAATGTGATCAGTAAAGAGGGAGTGTGACTGAGATCGCTTATTCCGGATGGATCTGAAGCTGGAGTCAAGTTTGTGGGTCGGAAACAAAAGATACCGAGCGGTGCTGACAGGATGGCACCTCAAGTGGACCGAGGTGGATAAGAAGAACCGCGACAAGAAGACAGGTGAGCGCACTCTGGCAGATATGAGTCTGTAAAACGCTGCAGGCTACAGGTTGCTTTTTAAATATGTCTAATAAATATGTGCACATGCAGGATCACTGTGACTTGTTTAAAGCCACAAGTCTGTTTCCTGTCTGCATTGACACAAACAGGACTGTATTCGTTGTTTAGTAAGTAGCCAAGGAAACTAAAAACAACAGTCACTGCATCTGATGTGCTGCTAATTTAGGGAGGGGATGTTTTAATGGAGCCTTTAAGTGGCTGCAGAAAACGTGAAGAACGAGTTGAGCAGCACAAACAAGACAGTTTACTGAAAACAAAGGCGATGGAGGACACACACACACAATCACACACACACTCCTTGCAGTAGATTCTAATCGAGTACAGGGCTTGTTCTGCAACTATCAAACTTTTCTTCATTCCGATCACTGAAACTGCCTGTCGTCCAACAATAAAAACAAAAAAGAGGAGAAAAAGGGGAATGTGAAGAAGTGAAAAGCGTTTCCTGGAATCTGTTGTCATCACACAGAGAAACACACAAACAAAACAAAACCATAAGCCAAAGAAAGAAAAGATAAAAACAGGAAAGCAACAGGTTTCAGTATATATCTGCCTGCGAGTCTTCCTGGTGACAACATATTAGAGAGTATTGTCAAAATGGAACATTTCTACTCTGGAACAACTTATTCCAGATCCTCAACTCCCTACTTGATTTAAATATATAGTAATAATATATAAACAATAACTTCCTCACTGCAAGAATAATTAAGCATCAAACTAATGAGTCCAGCTCAAATCCAAATGTCCTGACAACACTTTATTACTGCTGTATATTTTTTAAACACAAGACAATGATCTAGAGTCAACATTTCAGTGTCTTAATAAACCATCACCATGAAAATATAACACCACAGTGGAAATATGTGTGTGTACCACTGAAAAGTATTGTTTTTTAAATTAAACAGGCCTTTCAGAACTGTTGTGACCATGACTGCCGCGTAAGCCCACTCATTCATTAACTTAAAAACATGCATGTTTGAATATTTATTCTAAATAATTATGTAGATGTTAGGAGACGATGTAAAATAGCTACAGGTAGCCGACTGGAGCTTCTGTTGGTGTGGTAATTCTTTACAAATAGGAGATTTAAAACGTGCCTTCTTCTTAGCTCAGTTACACCACGCTATCCGATAAGAGAACTTATATTTGGTCGAATTTAGAAGTATTTTGATCATGAAAAACAATTTTTCCTATTAACTTACTTACAGCAGTGTCCCATTCTGACACTGTCAGGATGTCCCGTATTAACAACATCCTACAGGTTTGGTGGTGCACTAGCAGATTTGCATTTTGATCTATAATTACATCCCATTACAAAATAAGTTGGAATAAAGTGGTACAGTTTTGTTGTCAGAACTCTCATTTTCGTTACCACTGTGATTCTTGGAATAAGTGTCACTTCACAAGATGAAACATCTACATTTCTAACATGACACCCATGTGGACTTTTTTTCTTTATCAGATTCCTTTTCAGCAACACATAAGCATTGCTTTGTGGTTATTTGATGTACTCCTTGATCATTGCAAAGCATCCTAATGTGCCAGGTGTTTCATTTTAACAATAGTCACCCTACATGTTTTAACTAAACACGGCATCAATGTGAGCTTTAAACCAACAGCCCGATCTGATTTATCATACAGAGCTGTAGCCTACACCCTTGACAATGACCCCCGCTGGTTTAAGGTGTGCCAGTGAGCCAGCGTGCACAACAGGTGTTTTTCATGGCAGACATTTGGCAGATATAACACAAACAGTGGTTTTATTCAAATATCCCAGTGGGATACATTATACACCAGTGGCCTGAATCTGAAGCAGCTGAAAGAAATTCTGCTCTACGCTGATTTCATTTCTTTTACTTCCTACCGTCTGCCGTCAAATGCCTTCCTTGAAGAACATCTCAAAGACAGCCTTGACAATGAAACAGCTGACTGGGATGTCCCCATTATTTGCCTCCATAGCAAGTTAAAAGCAAAAAGTATCCCCTGTGAGGAAGGTTTGCAGTTGTTCTAGGGCTTAAAATAGTCTATTAATTGTACACAATGGAGCATGTTCAAGGAAGTTTTTTTTCACCGTGTATGTGTGATTAAAGTTTCAGTACCTGTGGCGGAGGTGGTTGGCGTGGAGGAGGGTCGGGTGGAGATCCTGCCCCAGAAGTCAGTTGAAGACACAGACAAAGATTTCACAGGTGGGGATTCTCAGGTGTCACCGCTGTCAAATAAATAAATGATAACATGGCCTGAACTATTGTACGTCTTGAGCCGCTGAGTTTTAAATGACACCAGAATAATACGAATACATATATGGCTTCGCTGCTCTCGCCCAGAGAGCAGCAGTTGATGTTGTGGTTTTACATCATGGTTTCAATTTCTTTATCTGTCATCTTCCTGCAGTTTTCTACGTGAAGCGTAGCAGCGGTGGGGGTTCCGGTGGGTTGCTATGGAGACTGGGCCGGACCCAGTTCAGCTGCCCCAGTCGGGTTCTTCGAGACCAGTGGACGAAACACCTGAGGGCCGCTCTGAAAACTCACAGTAGGGACGAATAATAGGACAAGGCACTACGCTGACATTCTGATTTTGACAATCTTTTACTCTTAGATTTAACTACTTTTAACTGCATGTCGGAGGTCTTTCCCAAACCTGGAATATTCCAAATGTATCTTCCAGGTCCGTTGCGTCCACATAGACTGTTGGTGTTCATCAACCCGTTTGGAGGAAAGAAAAAAGGAAGACAGATCTACCATTCTCTGGTTGCTCCTCTTTTTGAACTGGCTGGTATCAGCTCTCATGTAATAGGTAAAAAACTTCTGTTGTCTGCTTTGTTCCTCATGCAAATACTCGATGCTCTTCCAGGTACAATCTTATTATCTGATGTGTGATTAATGATTTTCTGTGTAATCACAATATTTACTGTTTAGTGACTGAGCGGGCGAACCAGGCCAGAGACCATCTCCTGAAGAAAGACCTGACGGGCTTTGATGGGTAAGCACCATCAGCACCACAGAGTAAATAGTGTGGCAGGAGACCATTATACCAGCTAAGCTTGCTGGGAGGCGCTTTCATAACAGAAACTCTTGTGTTTGTTTATACAGTGTGGTGTGCGTGGGCGGGGATGGCATGTTCAGCGAATTACTTCACGGTTTGGTCGGGCGGACACAACAAGAGGCAGGCCTTTGTGAGAATGATCCCGCTGTCGCTCTGCAGCCTTGTCCGCTTCACATCGGCATCATCCCTGCAGGTTGCCGAGCGTTCATAAAGCGACGTCGTCAGATGTAGAGCCATGATGCCCTCATTCTGATGCGTTCTGTCTCTTGCAGGCTCTACAGACTGTGTGTGTTACGCCACTGTGGGAGTGATAGACCCCGTTACTTCAGCCTTGCACATTATCATCGGTTCGTTGTTTTTTAAAATCAAGATCAACTTTAAGCACCATAATTAGCCAGCAATGCCCTCTTGATTTCCCACAATACCTTGCAGGAGACTCCCAGCCTTTGGATGTGTGTTCAGTTCATCATTCCTCCGCTCTGGTGCGATACTCTGTGTCTCTGTTGGGCTATGGCTTCTATGGGGACGTACTGGCTGAGAGTGAAAAACACCGCTGGATGGGGCCTCTCAGATACGACTATTCAGGTCTGGACTGACGGTTCATTTAGGGAACAGAAATGACTTCATGCTGTCTTACATTACATGCTGTTAGATTATCTTTATTTATTTTAAGGTTAAGAGTGAAAAAAAAACAAAACAACATCCTGAAACTGCAACCGATAGCGCTTTGACCAAGATGAAAGGTCTTAATGTGACCCATATGTTCCTTTTTTTTGTACATTTTATGCAACAAACCCACAGCGTATGTTCCCTTTTTAGAATGTGGCGCACAAAACTGATGTACATTATTAGCTTACCAAATGTTTTCCTTTGTGCAGGCACTATGGTGTACCTGAGCAACAGAAGCTACTCCGGCACAGTGAAGTATCTACCAGCGGACCCACTGCTCTCCAGCCCCAGAGATAAAACACGCTGCCTCGCAGGGTAAAACGCAGACAGTTTCATTTCATATACAAGAAAGAAAGAAAGAAAGAAAGAAAGCTTACAGTGTGCACACTAGACCACACTCATGGTGGTGCTTCAGTACCATAAAACTTTCAGACTGTGTGTTATCTGTTGTGCAGATCTACTTCCCTGTTCTCATAATGTCGTTTCTCATCACCTGTGTTTTTTCTTCTGTACATTTCCTGCATCACAGAGGTGAATTTAACCATTATTCCCTCATTGTGTTGTGGCTGGGACTTAGCGATGCAATGTGGCAACAAATGTCAACCCAACAATACAACCACAAGGGTAGTGTTCAAGATAAGGTGAACGTTTTGGAGGAAGTCCATAATGACAACTGCAATTCAAATAATTCTGCCTCTCAGTTTTTTTTGAGTCCTAATCAAAGTAATCTAAGGATGATTTGCTCCACGTGCAACTCTAAACCTTTTTAATTAGAAAGAGAGAAAGTTGTCTACGTGAGTTACATCATTGTTATTGAAGCGGCAGGGAAATGGTTCAAATTCACAGTTTGAGACACGACTGTAACTGCCACCACCCGCAGCGAGGACTCAGGTGTTGGTTGCACCTCAAGGAGGGTAGGAAAGCATGGCAAGAGGAACTTGATCTAGATGAAAGGTGAGCCTTGGCCTCCTGTTAGAGTGTGCAGAGCCTTAGTCTTTGTCTGAGGCCGCCGCTTCTGGCTGTCGGCACATGGTTTATAATGCTCTTATGAATGGGTGTCAAGGTCGAGGAGCTTGTTATTTCACAGACTTCAAGCAGAGTGATTTTCTGTTTCTTGTGTCGTATGTGTGTGTGTTTAGGTGCGGTGTGTGCTCCAGAAGCACAGAGAGACTTTTCCCCCATTCATCAGACTCAGGCTCCCTGTACAGCTCCCACTTCAGTCAGTTCAGCACTGACTCCGAAGGTAACAACGCAGATGCAAATACAAGTACAGCGTTCTTGCATGTTTTGCATATTTCATCCTATTTGTCACATGTCTTGCATACTGCAAAGCGGTCTCTTTTGGCTTGTGATCCCTTGAAATCAGGTCAAATTGTCAGGATTTACACGCTGACCGCAGTGCAAATCTTCTTAATCGTCTTAATTTAAATGGGGCTAAAGAGGTGACGTCATCCAAAGCTTCACAAGAAAATTAACAAATATTAGAAAAAGTGAAAGAACCCTTTTGTAGCAGAAAAACGTTATTTCTCCTCCTCTTTTAGAATCATCAGCTCATGAGCTCTGGGGCAGCGGCCTCCTAAGGGAACCACTGTTTTACGTTACTGTCTGAAGTATACACTATGTTTAACACTTTGCAGAGACTATTATATATTAGTTTTTACTTTTGAACCCTCCAGACAGTCCTTGCAGTCCCTGATGTACCATTTTATCTGGAAAATTAACCAAATCTAAGTGTAACATCATAACATTTCATCAAAACTACTTTATTCTACATGTATCATTTAACATTTTGGAAAAAATAAATTATTTAACCTCACCAGGTTTGGTAAAAAAAAACAAAAACATACCATTCTGTGCTCCTCAGTGCAACCGTGAAGCCATTAGTGACTCTGCTGTGACCAACAGTCATGTGGCAAAGATTAGGCGACTTTAGATGTAGTAAAACATCTATAGTATGTAGAGTCACCTTTTTTTTTTTTCATTGGTAACACCTGTGGGCACTTGGGAAAATGTTGGACATGTTGATACCAAGGTTTTTCAATTTTTGTAAAGAAAATACTTTAAGAAATTTAACTTTTTCCTCATTCTAATGCAGGGGTGTCGAACTGCGGTCCTTGAGGGCCGCAATCCTGCATGTTTTAGATGTTTCCCTCTTCCAACACACCTGATTCAAATGATCAGCTCATCATCAAGCTCTGCAGAAGTCTGATAACGATCCTGATCATTTGAATCAGGTGTGTTGGAAGAAGGACACATCTAAAACATGCAGGATTGTGGCCCTCGAGGACCGGATTTCGACACCCCTGTTCTAATGATTTCTGGTATTATAATTGTGCTGGCAGCCATGGTTTTGCTGTTCCCATATACAGTCGTCCTCAAATGTGTTCATACCCTCCCGTTAAAGAAGGAAAAAACAGCTGTCACTGAAATAAGTTGAAAATTTGAAATACAAATTAAATGGGAATCATAATATTGCTTTTGAATTGTGGTTCAACAGAAATAGAAAAAAAAGAAACAAACAATAAAAAAAGAACAAGCAAACAAGCATGATGGGACCCGTAGACTAATATTTAGTTGAACAACCCTTTGAACCAATCACTGCAATCAAGTGTTTTCTGTAACTCTCAGTCAGACTTCTGCACCTGTTGACAGGTATTTTGGCCCACCGCTCATCAGCAAAGTGCTCTCATTTGTCGGGGACAGTTTTTTTATTTTTTTTAACCACAATTCAAAAACACTGTCTTATTTCACTAAATTAGAATTTAGCAAATATTTATTTATTATTACTTTTTTTCAGTTTCGAGTTATTTGAGTGACTATTATGAATTTTGCCTTTTCTTTAATAGAAGGGTATGAATACATTTGACTGTAGGTGCAGGACTTCATATTGCAGTGAAAATGAGAGAAAATGTGACGGGAGCAAGAAATGTTGAGAAACTGCTTGACATTCAGAGGGTTCATAAGAATTTAGTATTTTTGGGTTATACTGTTACTGTCATGGACTAGTAGTACGGCCCTTGTCAGAAGTATCTGTGATGCTTTTTTTTAAAGTAGCATTGTCTCTTTGTTTTTGTTTTTTGTCCTCAGGTGAGTGGGTGAGCGTCGAGGGCAGGTTCAGGTGCCTCTCTCTGACTTGCATGTCCAGCTCATGTGCCAGGAGTCCTCAGGGTCTTTCTCCGTCTGCTCACCTGGCGGACGGAACAGGGGACCTCATCCTCGTATGGGACACTCACCCTCTGAGCTTCCTCAAGTTCCTCTACAGGCACACGAGCACGCAGGACCAGGTTTGGGGATTGTCACGTAAATAACCAAAGCTGGACTGAGAAAGTTTAAAAAACTGCTTGACCCAATCTCTGTCCCTCTATTTCTAGTTCGACCTGCCCTTCGTAGAGGTCCACCGCGTGAAGGCGGTCCGTTTCTCTGTGCCGTCTGGCAGAGAGGAGCAAGAATATGAAGAAATTGGAGGGCTCAGCAGCGAGACAGATGGAGAGAGAGAACATGTGGACACTGTAAGCAGAAATGGATCTCAGCAGCACCTGGCAGAGAGAGCCACGACAAACGAGCAGAAAACAGCGACCCCCTTCCTGTGTGGTCTGTGCTGCAAAAAATCTCCTGCCGTGTCGGTGTGGAACTGCGATGGAGAGATTCTGCCGTTCACCGAGATCCTCTGCAAGTAAGAAACCCAACCTGTTGCGTTTTGGGCAGTCTTATACTGTATTAACCTTTCGCTGTTATAAATGACATTGAATACTAATTGAAGTTCAGTAATTCACCAGAAAAATAGTGCAATTTTTTTGTGTTTTTGTCATCAGTGTTGTATTTTGTTGTGTTCACACTCAGGATTCATGGCCAGTTGGTGCGTCTATATGCCCGGGGCATCGAAGACAGAGCCGCCGTACACAACAGCCAGGAGAGGGACGAGTGTCGAAGGATGTGCATCCCAAAAAGTCTCACCTAAATTTTGGATAATGGAGGAAAAAAACCCTGAAGAATAGCGTCTATATGGCGATGCTAATTAATTTAAAGAATAACCAGCCGCACAATCTGTCATGGCCAAAGAGTTCCTAATATTTCAGATGCTTTTATACATTTTCTCATTGTAATAATGAAAAAATATCTATTTATTCTGAAACGTGTGTGTGCTTGTCGAACACTATTCTTTAAAAACACTGTTTAATAAACTCTACAATTATCTGTAGTGCAGGTGGTTTTGCACAAAACTTATTTAAAGGTCCCATATGGTGAATTTTTTTTTTATTGTGTTTTGTGGTTGTTCTAAACTTGGTGATGTAAAATAAAAGCTGTTAAGATATGAAGATGTTTACTTCTGATGTTCCTCAAGTTGACAGCAGCAGCTCTAAAACCAGAGGTTATGGAGAGTTACAGAAAACTACCGTATACAATAAAAAGGTTGACCCTTTTATGCTTCTGTGCTTTATTGTTGCCAACCTTAGTTCACAAGTGCAGTTTTTCTTTGAAACTCATCCCAAAAAAAGCATCATTTGTATTGTACAGAAACAATCAAGCAGTAGGAAACTAAACTAAACTGGATTATAAATCAAAAACATTTTAAAAGTTATCTTCACTCTAAGTGTCTCCCATACTAATTGATTATTAATGCATCACAGTGTATTTGAAATCATAAGGGAAGTGGGAGAAAGACGGAAAGTACAATAGTGCCAGAGGCAAAGTTGTTTAAACACATGTTTGTCCTCGCTGTACTTCCGACAGCCCTTCGAGTACAGTGCACACTGCTCAGTGTGTAATAAATTGTGTATGTGGTTCCAGTTAGGCCACACTCCTGGTAGAGACAAAGTGACAAGACACAACATCAATCTGGAGCAGGCAGGTAACAGAAATCAAACTCATTGTAATGTCAATTGTTATAAAAAATAATGTTAAAACTCATTCGTACATCGTGAGAGGTTAATATAATGTTAATAACAGTAACGTACAGTTTTGATTTGAAGTTAGCTGACGACACCTACCTGGAAGTTGTTCTTACCTGAAGCAGGACATTTAAATGTGTCTCCTTTATGGCCTATCATGGGAAGCACCTGTTCATACAAACCAGACCAACAGGTCCTTCTGGTACTATCACTACTTGCCGTTGCTTTATGCCATCATCACCATAGTTCAGTGATGACTAAACACAGGCCCGCTGACAGCAGAGAGCAAGCTCATAGTCGTAACACTCACAGTGTCGCTATGACGACATTGTAATTTCATACATCCGATAATATCACATTGAATGCTGTTTTTCCTGCTCTACAAGTTTCACATAGGCCACAGTTGTAGGCGTTTACAATGCTTTTTAAAGAAAGTGCAGGCAAAAGAGTGAATCATGATTTATTCAGAAATGTCAGATTTACAGGTCGGATCAAGCTGTTACAGGTTTTGTTCAAACTACACATTCATTCTGGTATGATTGGGGGTAAAAGGTGGTTTCTTTTGTACATGCAGACAAAATCAAAGCGGTACAGCAGTGACTGTGTTTTATTGTGTGTAAACGTTCTTACAGTGGTGTTAATATTTTCACAAGCGTGTGTGCATGTGTGTGACAGAAAGCATCAGGCTGTGTGGGGCTGCACCCACTTGTATGTTCCCTCATAGCGGAATCCGGCCTTCTTTACCAGATCGTCTGCTTCGCTCGGGCCACGACTGTAGTGCCGAGAAATGCAGAGGAAGAAGGAGGATGTGTTCTGTGCAAAGGATAATGTGGATTGTGGATTTATTTCTTTCTCATAAAGCAGAGTTTACCTTCCATACGTGTAAGGAATAGGGCTCGTCTTCTCGCCTTCTATTTGGTGGAGGAGGGGGGTAAAGATCCTCCAGGCCTCCCGCAACTCATCACTGGGACAGAAAAGAGCAGCAATTCAGATGGAAATACAACTTCCCAACAAGTTATCGATGACCTTTTATAACAAAACTACCACTAAGTGCTGAGAAATCTGGTTTATGTACATATCTTAAAATCTAATATTTGGTGTGACAAGTGACATCTTTTCTCAGTGAGCTTTGACAGTAAACAATACAACCAACCTGCGGACAAAGTGCATCTGATTTCCACAGAAGACATCCAGTATCAGTCTCTCATAAGCGTCTGGTAGCTTCACGTTCTACAAATAGATGGAAACTGTTGAAACTGCATACATGCTTACGTCAGGGTCAGTAACCCACAGTATGTTAATACAAGGATTAGACAAATAACTTTAAAAAAAAAAACCTCCGCCACAAAAATGAACTGCAGCTTCATATTGTGTTACATTTTTTACAAACTTATTTGGTGCAGCTCTATACCTCCACTCAAGATACAATATAAATACATAAAGAGGGACTACATTGACTTCTTTGAGTTGAATGAGCCTATGAGCACCTTGTATCTGCTCTTGTAGGTGAGGTCCAGCTCCGTCTCCTCTGGGCTGAAGTAAACTCCAGGCCTCTTGGTCATCATCTTCAGGTAAATGGCTTCGTCTGGCTGGACTCGCACCACCAGCTCGTTCCTCTGACAGCGCTCTCCGAAGATGTCTCCGGGCACGTCGGTGAACTGCAGACGAACCTCTGCTTTACGCTCGTTTAGAGCTTTTCCACAGCGCAGGATGAAAGGAACTCCTGATGGATGGAAGGAATGTATGGATGAATGGAGAAGTGTGTCAGGGAGAAAATCAGAGACGAGTCAGAAAATTTAGACTGAGAAAGACGTGTGGAATAAAGTAGTGATAGACTGACGTGGGTTTTCCGTGGGGCCAATACCGATGTTGATTACTGTTAATCAAGAAAGGCCTGTAACCGATATTTGGAGTCGATATGAATTACATGTAATGTTTTAACAGCATGTGATAGCGGGGAACCTGTCATTCATAACTAGGCTTCCTCATTAATGACTTTAACTGAATGTGTAAATTAGAAATAGGAGGGATTAAATTAAGATGTTCTCTTCTGTTTATGTGGGATCAACTGATATTGATAATTTGGTCTCCTGCACTTAAGTCTGCTGTTCTTCTCTGTTTTCTTAATCTTTTATTATTACATCACTTCTATTGGTCACAAAGGTCAATATTTTAAAGCATTATTAATTATTGTTTTCCATAGTCTAGCCGCTAGCCGTTAGCATATCCTTAGCCGCTGTGAGATCAGCCAGTTTCCTAGTTTGTGGCAACGACTTGTGTTTCTTGTTGAGTTTTCAGACCACACATTGACTGAGGTGGCTGCATCACACCTGAGGTCGTGCTTTTAGTTTATCAATAATCTGCTAATAAAAGAATAATGATACCGACAATCAGAAAAATGTAAAATGCTGGCCGCAATAACCAGTCAGGCCAGAATCAGTCTATTCCTAAAACAAAGAAAGCTGGACTATAGTCTCACCATCCCATCTTTCATTCTGGACGTAGAGCACTGCAGTGGCAAACGTTGGCGTGCAGGAGCCTTTTGGTACGGTGGGATCATCCAGGTAACCCAGCTTGGAGTGTCCCTCACCCTCGGGATCTCCAACATACTGCCCGAGCACCACATCTGACATGGTAACAGGAGCGATAGACTTCAAAACCTTCACCTACAGCACATAATAAAAAAAAACACACACACACAGGATTGCAGGCAACTGGAAGTCTAATCATTACGGACAATACATAAGATCCCGTCATCCAATCATTGATGTTACCTTTTCGTCTCTCACGTCATCTGGGCTGGTGGAAGCCGGTTTCTCCATTGCAACCAAACAGAGCATCTGGAGGAGGTGGTTCTGCATGACATCACTGCATTAAGAGGAAAGGACTGGAATCATTGCAAGTTTCCAGTCTAACAATACCAGTTTTTCATATTTATCTAAAGAAACATTCTCTCACCGAATGATACCAAAGTCATCAAAGTATCCTCCGCGGCCCTGGGTGCCAAAAGGCTCCTTGAAGGTGAGGACAACACAGGCCACACTGTTCCTGTTCCATATGGGTCCAAAAATGCGATTTCCAAACCTAGAAGTGGAAAAAAAATAACATACTTCCATAACAAAATAGAGGATGGAGAAGATGATGGGTAATGAGAACTCCTTTGGATTTAAACCTGAGCCAAAAATGGGGGTATTGAGTTTACCTGAGCACCATGAGGTTCTGGACCATCTCCTTTCCCAGGTAGTGGTCTATGCGGTAGATTTGATCTTCAGCGAACAGGGAGGAAAGGTGGGCCGACAGCTCCTGTGAGCTCTGGAGGTCGCGACCGAAGGGCTTCTCAACAATTACCCTGTTCCAACCTCTGTCACAAACACAGCTGATTAGAATAATGTGATCTAACAGGATGTTAACCACAGACTTTCAAGGACCAAACAGATACAAACTTGCTGCTCATGCAGTGGTTTCTGATGTTGGTGCTGACATGGTGGTAGACACTGGGCGGCAGAGCCAAGTAGAAGAGTCGGTTGGCGCCGGCTCCTCCAGGCAGAGATGACAGCAGGTGGTTGAGTTGGTCGAAGGAGCTGCCGTCGTCATACCTGCCGCTCAGGTAGGAATTCTTACTGAAGAAGGCTGATAGACAATCACTGTCTTCATCAGTAACCTGAAGGAAATGTGGAATGATTTCTGAGAGTTCACTCCAAATAATGCATGATCCTGCCAAGAAGAAACCTTAAACCTACTACCTTCATATGAGGCAGACATGCAGCCTTGATGTCCTCCACAGTCAGGTTAGAGCGGGCAAAACCCACAAAGTATGTGTCATCTGGGAGCAGGCCATCTCTGAATAACCACCTAGACAACAGAACAGTCAGTCAAAAGCTGTAATGCAGAACACTTTGGTTAAGGTTCAAACTATTCCTAAATATGATGTAAATAAACAACTTCTGCTCTGTGTGTGCTGCAGTTTCTTTACTCACCACAAAGTTGGATAGATCTTCTTTTTAGCAAGATCTCCCTGTGCAAATAATACAAATTTAAAAAAAAGATCTGATTAAGAACCCTCACGGCTAATCACTGCGAGAGCAAAGAATCATTCGAGAGTCCAAAGTCAACTTTGAAAATAAGTGGACACAGTGGAGTGACCTGAGTGGATCTGTTGAGCAACACAAAATCAAAAACTAACCAGACCATAAGCAAATTTGAACACACCCTCTTTGCAGGACGCTGAGATAACGCAAAATGTAAACAAATTGCTGGTTATGACAAAAAGAAGAGAACATCAAATGACTGCTGGTTTTGGAAATGTCCCAGCTCAATAGCAGGGGCAGTTAGTAAGTTTCTGTTACAAAATGTTTCCCTTTTTTTTGGTGCTTGACAAAGGAAAAAGTAGATGCAGCACATTTTAGCCAACATGTGCTCATACACTGGCTTTCATGCTCCGATTACAACACTGCAATATTCCCCAGTCGGGCTTTGTGCCACCTCTGCTGGGCCCCTGTCACTTCCAGCACTCCACTAAAACTGTTTGGAATTTGGTGCAAAACAAAGTCTAAATAGAACAAGTGCTCCCACAGCTACCAAGACATCATGAAAGAGTTATAAGGAGGAATTGCACCATGTCTCATTTTAAAAACAGAAGGCGTTATTTTTGTCATGCTGTAACAATTTCAAGTTTGTACTCACAGACGCTCCCAGTATGATGAATATGTGAGCATTGGAACGACTTGACTGCTCCTCTCCATAGAGCTCCTTCCTGAGCTGTCCAAACACTTCAGAACGAGTCAAAGGCTCAGTGCTCATCTTCTGGTCCATCTGCTGTCAGTCTGTCCCCACTGTGACCACTCATTTCCCTACAGCTATACTGCACACATTGTATGGTGAAATTTCAGTTGTCATCCTTGCCTTGCACAAAAAAAACTCAGCGACTCTGTGCTGCCACCTGTTGTTACAAAGAAAAAACTGCTTTCCTGTTATCGCTTCCTCGTTAACCTACAGCACATTATGTCTTTACTTTAACCCCTGTAGTGCAGCGAGTTGCGTGTAAAACATTCCATGCAAGAGTGAAATCTGCACATTCCATCAGATCAGGTTTGTCGATCCTATTCATTCACTGAAACTCGCATTTCAAGACGAGGGCGAAGCAGTTGGCAGGAATGCATCTTGCTCCTGAACCACTCCTCAGAAAAATGTTGCGCAAACATTAACAGGTGCCTTCAACAAAGAAAGTCCTAGCGCTTTGTTGCAGGTGGCGATCGTATCAGCGCACGACCTTTGACACGGAAGTCCTCACAGGTTGCAAAAATAAGTCATAAATTGTATCATGAAGCATTTGCAGATTGGCAACTTTAAGCTACAGCAGCTCAAAGTCCCAATTATTTAATATTTGTAGTTTCAGTAACTACAGCAAAGACTTGGAGTTAATCATTCCTTCAGGACACAGTACATTTTGTAAATCAGTACCAAGCATCTACAGCAGAAGGAAAGTTCTAGTACTAATACAAGATCAGTACATGTTTACATACAATAGGATAATTAACCATGAAAGGACAAAGATGCTGGTTATAACTTCAATGTATTTCCCTTTTTTACGTATGAAACCTTTAGAAATTGTAATTTGTTAGTATGATGTTAAAAAAAATAAAGATTTATCTTATATTGTATACAAATGATCATTTATCTGACACAGTGATTTTTATTTTAAAAAAAACAGACATTTCATATATTATTCTGTATTTAGACTTGTTTTCACATTCCAACATTCACTGTCAGCAAAGAAAGTCATTAATAGTGAGTTTTCAAGCTGGAGTGTAAAATCCAGTGAATTAAGGTGATGGCAGTTCACAGTCTTTATTGTGATCAGCTTTGTCACAGTCGAGCTGCCACACCTAAAAGCAAAGTCCATACTCTGTCTGAAGATCCCCAACCACCGTTAAATGTCCTTCCTGAGTTTCCTTCATAAATACATTAAAAATAAGTTAAGACCAACCGGAGGGTCTCAAACGGATGCGACTGTCTTGACTTTGTCTTCGACTGTACATTCAGCACAGCCACATGCCTCAAGCATCAAGCAAAGTCCACTTTGATCAGTGTTGATTTGGCTCCACGGAGACGAGTCTGTGGGGGGACACAAGGTGCCAGAAGTCACCTGACGGGCAGACCGGGAGGTCAGCTTATGGTCCACTGCTGAAAGAGATCAGCAGCATTACAGGAGTCCATCTGAATCTGGCCTCCTTTGAGCTGCAAACATTTCCCGCTGCTGGGATTCTTCAGAAGATGTTCCTGGAGAGTAAAATAACAAGAGAATCAATAATGAGGCTCAAATTAATTTACAAACAGACTGCATGTCACTTGTCTGTGCTCAACATAGAATGGTTAAAAAATAGTTTGATGCGGGAATGTTAAACATCATTATTATCCTTTTATCTAAGACTTTGATGAGAAGATTGCTGACGTCTTCCTGGTCTGAATAAAGCTACAGCCAGTATCAAAGCTAGTTTTGTGGTTTTCTGGTAGTATATTAGCCAGAATATTTCTTTGCTGGTTTTAATATGTTTCTGGATTGTCCATTGGTTGTCCAGCAACTTCACGGTAACATTCAGTGCTAGAAAGCTCACGGTTTTCCTTATTTCCAGCCATTATGCCAAGCCCAGTTAATTAGCTGATAGCTGTTATCCATCCAGGAAGTGTATTTGAATAAATGCCAAACTTTTTCTGTAAATCAAGCCCCACGCGTTCCTTACCTCTGTAAAGATCCACTCCTGTTGTGGTGACAAGCTGGTGCCCTTCCCCTTCCGGTGGCACAGTTCAATCTTCACCGGCTCTGACTGGGCTGAGGCATGAAGACACAGCTGCTTGCCGATGTTATGACGCAACTCCTTTTGAGATGTATACTCAAAGTACTAGAAGACACAGTCATCCAGTTAGAACTCAATTGCTCAAGGGGGAATCAAATTATCTTTCAGACTAATTACTATTTCAGAGTTACCGCACCTGGTTGCCGCCCATGTTGTGACATTGGTACATGATCACAGGTTTACCTCCATGATTGTTCTCTCCAACATCCAGGCAGGTATTAGAACCAGCATTTCTAATCTGATGCAAACATTGACACGCAACAACAGTAAGATCCAGCCACAGTTATGCAACACATGCAGTGTGTACAATGCCATTCACAAACGCGACTCACTGCTCCAAATTTGTCTGGTGTTAAGTCTGGAATGAAGGCCTCTGGGTAGACTGTGTTTAGGAACCAGGTGAAGTTCTTGCACTGAAGCCGCTCTCTCAGTTTCAGGCGATCGGAGATGTCTCCGAACTTGTGCTATAGCAGTGAAGGGACAATACAGCCGCTTAGAATCACAATAGCACATCACCCTGTTGCAGCAGGAAGTATGAAGTCAAGTCATAAAAGCATCAAAGGAAGGGTGATAAACGGCACTGTATCAAGTCAACATGCAAAAACTGACCTCCCTGGCCATAGCTGCAGCATTATTGTTGCGACGATAGTAGATCTTCTTATAGTCGTCCATCCAGACTTCAGCCAGGCGCACCTGGTTGCGAGTGATGACCTCTGTGCCCTTGGGGAAGGTGTGGGGGCTCTTGGTGCGGAAGACGTGGCCGACCACAGAACAGGGGAGGATCTCTAGCTGACCCCCACACTGCCACACCTGTGAATCACAGGAGCAAGCACTCAGAGTCTAACCTAATAACTACAAAGAGACAAATTTAAGTTGTATGTGGAACTGTGAGAGCAAAGATAAACTGACCCTGAATGACATCTCCACATTCTCACCGCCCCAGATCTCCATCTTGTCATCGTATGTTCCAATGTGCTCAAAGTACTTCTGTGAGATCGAGAAGAGACCTCCAGCAAAAGTAGGCGTTCTGAAATTTTTAGAGGCAGACACAAAAGCTTTAGAGATTCAGATGATTCAGGATGTTCCAAGTGGAACCAAAGTGATCCTTCTTACTTTACAGGGTAGGTTTCGTCCTTGCGCAGCTTCTTTGCATCCTCTGGGATTGGCTCCCAGCCAAAAGTCAGGCTCCAGTCAAAGTTGCCCCGGTTGAAAGCGCGGTTGGTGGCCACAGGTTTGTGGAATTGAAAGGAATTGAGGTCGATGGTGACAATTTCTGGGCTAACTACTGCTGTGGGTTCCTCTACAATGCGGACCAACAGGGGTTCGAGCCAACCATGAAAACACTCACCTGAAAAAAGGACAAATATAACTTGATATTTCCTCCTTATTTCCAACAACATCAAGTACAAAGAGTGAAGAAGGATCATAGCTTGGTTTCATAGGTTTCCTGATGAAACATACAGCAGATATTTTAGTTTAACGTAGCAATTATTTGTAACAGCAGTGTCACTAATGTTGAGATTCAAGTATTCAAATCGGGTTTAGTTGGGATAACAAGCAGGTGAAGAAAAGCGTGTTTGTTTTAAATGGGCTACAATTAAGCGTTGTTGTTCTTTTTCATGCAAATATTTTCCAATGGTATAGGATATTTAGTTTTAGTATATCCCTCTGCAACAAGTTGTGCTGAGGTTTATTAAGCACCATGTGAAAGAGAAGGCAGTTTTACATTGTCCAAAAACACGGATAAATGATGGATGCATGGCTTTTATTACTGTATTTAGCTAAATAATCCTGATTATCTTTTTAGCCCATGTCATACAGTCATACTGCACAAACTGAATCTTTAAAGAATTGCTAGAAAAAATAAGATGCTTCCTTGCAGTCTTGCAAGCACATACACATTTCAGTTTAACTTCTTACTTATAATCCTGACAGTGCTATGACCCAGTGAGCGACACTGTGTATTGTTGTGTGTGTGCATTTCCTTACAGTGTGCATCGAGGAAGGTGAGCACTTCACCCTGAGCTATACTGGCACCCAGCAACCTGGCTGTGATGAGGCCCTTCCTCTCCAGCTGCCTCACCACACGGACGATCTTCAGCTGGCGCACGTACTCTTCGAGGCGGCCCTTCAAGTGCTCTGCAGAGATAAAACAACATTATCATTTTGCAAGTCGTGTCATCGCGGAAAGAAAAGTTGTCTAGTGCTTCATAAAGCACCTCAGTGCCACAGGGACAAAAAAAGTCAAACACTCATCATGTTTATACCCATGAGAGCACTGTCAGAAGAAATAGCAATGAAGTGGAAACACTGCTGGTAAAACTGGGTCACACTTCCCCTTTAAGAGCTTTATGACCACAATGACTGCCTACTTCTTATAAGTTTCATTCTGACTGAATCAACCAACCACATGTCATAAACGTTACAACAGAAAGCTGCTGCTCTGGTCGCCAAAGGATATGTTTGAATACAGTAGGAAACATGTAAATACACCCAAGGGTAACGGCATGCTCACTTATGATGAGAAAACTGCTGAAGATGTTTAAAGCTCAGTTCACAGGCCACTGAGCATTATTAATAAACAACAGATGCTGAAGCCGCTGATGAGTAGTGTGCATGACTATTTATCATCACTCAAAATCATTTCTATACCTGCTTTACTCAGGGCTGCTCAGGCTAACATCAAATGTTAAAGTGTGTCTGTAAAGTGTTTAAACATATTTCAAAACAAACGGATAAAATGAAATTAACACATTACAGCACCGCTTTTTTTTTCTGTTCAAAAAGGGTCAAAACATTTTGATTACATCTACACTGTTGAGTATTTTAAAGACAATGCTTAGTTTTTCCATATATTTTTTTGGTGCGAGGACTGAATTGATGTAGCACCTAAAATATTGTTGTTGGTGGAGCTTCAAGCACCTGATTTGTATTTTAAATTACATTAGATTCATCTTTACATTACATGCAGTTTGACATCTAGCCAAAGAGTGTATCAAAAGTGTCTATGCAGAAAACAAATAACACACCAGTGAGGTGTTATTCATAGTAAAAGGGGCTTTTAAAGGCGGAAAAGACTGAGACAACTCAATTAAGCTTCTGCTGCACAATACTGTTTTCCATTCTAAAAGAGAGCAATTATCTTTTTGCAAAGTTTTGTAATGAAATTCAAACATTTAGCATGGACTGTAAACACTTTTGTGTGAAAACATCTTGCGAAGCTGCACTCAGAGCCTGACAGACAGGCCTCCTTTACCACAAGTGTCACCTCTGCAAACTCTCACTGAGGAGGTGGTGCTCTCGGAGGATTCTCTAACACTTATATAATTTACCGCAGCAAGCCTTGTGGACATGCCCTTCGTAAAACACACAGGGTCATTCTCATTTATGACACTGCAGATAGCTGTCTGCGTGCACATCACTCTCACTGCAAGTCTCCTGAGCTATTTGTAAAACCCCACTGGCTCACTGTTGTGTGATCAAGCTGCTAAAATCCCAGGCGAACACAGTTTCTAGGTTGTCTTATCAAAGCCGATGCGGTGGCTGGAATGTGGCCCTAAAAACTCAGAAGACCATGTAAACTAATAAATTACTTATAACTTCCTCGATGTTCAACATTTATTTCCCCCCTTTAAAAAAAAAAACACACAAGAGCTTCCTGGTTTTTTTTATACAGTTAAAACTGTCTGTTATTAAAAGTCAGTCTTCACTTTTACTGTGACATCATTAAACCTGTATCATTCCAGTAAGGAAATCATTTCTGTTTTTAAGATTAAAAGCAAATGAAATATTGTGTTTGCATCAACTATGGACAGAAAATATTGCTACTGTGTGCATTGACAGCTCTCTACCTGCTCTGCCTGTCTGTGACATTTTTATTCACATTCATTTTACTGACACACCAACAAGTTGGCAAAATGATGAAGCTTATATGTGTGTTTCTCACTCACAGCCTGATGAAGCTACAAAGCAAAACTCAAGTTTCTTATCGTCATGCAGCTCAAAAGCAAACTCTTGTAGTTTCCTGTCATCAAGGCCTGCGTGTATGTTTCACCATGAGTGCATGTTTATAATATATCGTACCTGCAGTACTGGCATCATCTACCAGGATGATCTCTTTGAGCAGGATAGCAGGAGATGTGTGCAGGACGCTATGCACTGTCCTGAGGAGTGTGGACCAAGCCTCGTTGTGGAAGACTATCACCACGCTGGTGGTAGGCAGAGGAGGACAGCGACGAAACTTCCTTTCCACACACCTGGGCGAGGCGAGACATGTCAAAATACACAAAGAGACAAAAGAGGTGAGTGAGACAGAAAGGCATATCTGATTAAATGAAAGTCAGAGAAGGTCCTGCGGCGCTGCACATAATAGACCATTGTTTGCAGATATTCAAGATCTGCTTACAAACACTCTAACTCGCTTAATGTGCGGCACTCGTAGTAATCAGCTCAGTCTCAAAGCCGCTGATAAACACCGTAAAGGGAAATATCTCAGGTCCAATCAGATTGTAAAAATTTCAAGTTGGACAAATATTTGTAGTGAATGAAGTGTTTACAACACGGACAATGTCTCAGTCTCCATTTAGCCCAGATACTGCATGCTGTTCAAACTATACCCAGGAATCAAATTAGGCTTTTAACAGAGTTTTTTTGTTTGTTTGTTTGTTTTTTTAAAAAGAAAATAGTATGTAAACAGCATGTAAATAATTATGTCATCAAGCATGACCACAGCTGAGGTCCACTGTATTATCTGACCTGTGAACATGTCAGCACACTTGTTGGTAAAACAGTGATCAGTTCACAATATGACAGATGATTCTGAGAACATGCTCTTACTCCGGAGGCCTTGTGTCATCCCCAAGACTTCGGCTGAGTGAGATCCGGTCACTGGCGAACTGGTTGAAACAATGCCGTGTCATGCCTTCCTCTTTCTCCTTCTCCTCCTCTGGGCTCATGTGGTCTTTTTGAAAGGGCCTCCCATCAGCCCCAGGGGCTTGGGAGTCCTGAGGAGGTCTCTCTAGATGAGGTTTGAGTTCAGCTTGAGTGTAAAATCCAGAGGGGCAGTTGGCGTCTTCGGTGGGCTGATCCTGCACCGGTGGCGGCTGCGGGGCTCCGATCTGGAAGCCGATGTTGTTGACAGCGTCTCGGACCATGACCATCATCTTGTCCTTCCTGTTCACTAGGTCCTGCAACCAGGGGTCCCCAGCTGATGAAGAGCCAACGTCCCTCTGGAGAACCACCAGGGCCACCATGAAGATAGTCCCCCCAAGAAGCACCAGCTTTAGCGGGGACATACGCCGGCGTGGAAGCAGACGCATGTTTCAGAGTGGGTGTTGCTCCTTAAGGCTGTAAAACAGAAATAAAAATGAATTACAATGGAATAAAAGCTGGCTGCCTGCTGACTGTTGGTGTCCTGAGGGGTTTCAACCTAACTTTGATAACTTCTTCATTCAAAACACACTTCTTTGTAATCCATACCTGTTTTACTTGCTATTCCTTCAGCAAAAAGAGAAGACAAGCGAGAGCAAAATCCCATGAACCGGTTTGTGCGTCTTTGAAAGTGTCATAGCAGCTGGTTACTGAGTCAAGCTTGCTCCTCCCTCTCGGTCGCTTTAGGAAACAGCCCCAGAGGGCGGGTGGAGCGAACAAACACACCACACCTTTCAGTAAACACCTGAATTCACCTGTTCCGGACACAGTCCTCCAGGACCCACGTGGCAGCAGGTGAGCTGTGACGCCGCCCGCTCAACCTGTAGCTCCCATGCTGGTTAATAAGTGACACACAACGCCCCGCTCAGACACCTGCACTCAAAGACACATCACCAGCAACGACAAGCTGTCAACTGCTACAGGAAGTGGAGTTTGCTACGTGGAGCACAGACAACTTCACCCAGACCTGGCACAATGGCAGACTGTATTTCCTGCTTTGTGAAACAGGATATCACGGCAATGTAGGACATCTGTGTGTCCTTAGGTGATCACTGTAAGAGACTCACTCTTACTTGGTCATAATTAATTTACTTTATTCTCAAGCCAGCCGACTTCATAATTGATTCAAGAGGGCACTCTTTTGGTGTTCTAGAAAAGGCAAACAACCACAAGCCACTGTGGGTTGTCTCTAATGGGAAACCAAAATCATGACAGAGGAAGAGGAAAAGAAAAACATAGAATCAGACATTATTAGGGCGGCAACTACCGATTATTTCCACTGTGGATCCATTTGTTGGTTATTTTCTTGATTAGTTATCTTTAAAAGTGTCAGAAAATGGTGCAAAAATGTTGATCAGCCCAAGCTCAAGATGACAAATGCTTTGTTTCATGCGCACCCCCAAAAGATTCAGTTTGTTTGTTTTAAATACTATAACCTTTAAATCAATTATAAAAAAAAATTAGATGGTGATGGATTCAATAGCTGATAAGTAATTGATAAATCAACTAATTACTGCTGAAGTCAATATGTGAGCCCGTGCTTTTGACTGGCTGCCAAAATACCAATATGTGACATCTGAATGCTATGAGGAAGTCACGAGATCAGGACAATTTTACAGATCAACAGCTGGAAATACGTGTTGGCACCATTAGACAGTCAGAGGATGATTACATATAAAAGCAAAGGAGACTTCCAGCTGACAACATGACAGCAAAATGAAAGAGGAAGAGCTGCAAACATCCTGCTTTCACTGAGTGTACGGCAGGCCATGCACAGCTTTAAACTCCACACAGAGAAGGAAAAGAATGTGTCGTCGTCGTATAAACCCCGAACTTACATAGTGTGGCAACAAAAAAAAGAATATTGACCCCAAAGTGGACATTCACACATGCACTTTGTGGTTTCTACCGCTCCACAAATGCCGCCACTTACCTTAAAGTGAGGCGCAGTTGTCGCCCTCCTCACCTGGTCTCGCCGGACTTGATAGTTCTGGTTCAGTGTGTGAAGCTGACACGCGTTCGAGGCTCGTCTTGGAAGTTGCCAAACTGGAGTTGAGAGCGCGGCGGACTCTTGCGCTTGCAGACCGAACAGGTGCCATTAGTTGCAATAATTAGTGTGAGTGAGTCCCCCTGCTGGCCGCGCGCCTCTCCAAGCTCAACTCAGCGCGCCCCCAGAGCGCGCGCCGCTGCGTTGACAGTTTCAAGCACGTGCGAGGAAATAACACAAAATAAGAGAAATAAGGAAAAACTGTACAATAATTAATCATCAAAAACACTCCTACTGGCCACTTCATTAAAAACACCATATTTCAATAGTGCATTACCAGACTTATAATGTGTGTACAATGTTGAAATACATTCAGTTAACTCTAATTGTTTGTTAAGGCATTATATTGAGAGGAGAACATTCCAAACGGTCACCAACACCAATTTTTTAGACTTAAAATTTTCTGAACAAAAGTTAACATACTAAAGACCACGTATGTCATGGAAGTCTTGAGTTTCCAGTGACTAAATCGTGAAGTAATCACTGAAGCCCATGAGTCTTTGTCACAGTCATGCTTTTTTAGTTCTTTCCTAGATTTATTCTACTTCTTCTGGAAATTGGATCAACATCTGCTGGGTCAAAAATATACATACAGCAACTTGAATTGTCAGTTTTGGTACTGTAGAAAGCTGTGTTTATCAAAATGTCTCAGTGGTATGGTCTCCTAACTTCTTGTGAATGATTATGAGTCCTTTGAAACAATAGGGCTCAGAGGAAATTTACTCATTCGACTCAGCCACAGACAAAGGGCCTGACAAAGGAAATCAGTGACTTGAACAAGTCAGTTCAAAGCAGTTACAGATCCCAAAATCAGGCCAAGGAAGTCCTTTCTCTAGAATTGGCACCTTAAGGCTCGACTGAAGTTAGCTGCTGATCACATGGGCAAAGAAAAGGCCTTCTGGAGGAAAGTTATGAGGCCATCAAAACTGAGCTACAATGACCAGAAATGTGTTGGGGGAGGAACACCAAACCTACAGCCAGCATGGTGGTGGCAGTATAATGCTCTGGGGCTGTTCTTCTGCTGCCAGTGGCACTGGTGCTTTCCACAAAGTAAATGGAATAATGAAGAAGGAGGATTGCCTCCACATTCTTGAGGAAAACCTAAAATCATCAGTTAGAAGTGTTGGTCATCCTACATTCACCCAACTGGTCGAGGCAGATGTCCCTCCCTGAGCCTGGTTCTGTCAGAGGTTTTTTTCCCCCTGCGGGGGTTTTCGGTTCCTTCCCACTGTTGCGGACTGCTGAAGCTTATAGGGAATCCAAATGTTTTGGATTGTTGGGTGTTTCTGTCTCTGCCTTTGTGAAGTGCTATGAGATGACTTGTTGTTGTAAATATGCGCTATACGAATAAAATTGAATTGAATTGAATTGAATTGGTCTTGGGTGCAGTTGGTTGTTCCATTAAGACAATGACCCAAAACACACATCAAAAGTTGTGAAGACAATGGCTAAATAAGGTTGGAATTAAGGTTTTAGACTGAGCTCCCTATCGCTTCGACTTAAACCAAATCAGGAATCTGTGAACTGTGAGGAAGGAACAAGTTTGTGTCAAAAAGCCAACAAATGTAGTAAAACTGTACCGATTTTGTCAAGAGGAATGACACAAAATACAACCAGAAGCTTGTTGACGGCTACCAAAAGCACTAAAAATAGCTAAGTGGACGTTAAACCAAATATTAGCATTGCTGTATTTTTAATTATATTTCCAGAACACCTATAATAAATCTATAAAAGAACCAAAATGCATGATTGTTGTTTGTGATAAAGTTGCATAGGTTTTAATGATTCCACTGTAGAAAATTCATTCATTCATCACTGGAAACCCAGGCCTAGCATAATAAACATGGTCATATGTTCACTTTTGTTAGCGACTGTAAATGCGAAAACATAAAACTTAAATAACATCTGTACGGCTGTGTATAAAAACATTATAGGGGTCATAAAAATCCACTTAATGAAAGACCATTAGTGCTGGGTTGCATCAGACGGTGCAAGATGTACCTGAAGAAGTGGCCACTGATTGTACTGTACGTGTCCCTGTATCATGAATCTATTATAGTAGCATTAGTGTTTTTCATCGGGGATTAAGGGGAATTTATGTCACTTAATTAATGTTCAGCATAGAGTGCTGTAAGTGAACATTGCCGCTACCTCAACAAAAATACATTATTCATCTGCAAGCAATTAAATACTCTCTCCTGTATCACCCTCTTGAAACCGTAGACTGATTTATGCAGAAAAGGAGATGGAAGCGTCTCTCGGGTTACTGTCACAGGGAGAAATCTTGATTGCGTGCTGCTGATTGACATGAGATCTAAATTAAAGCTAACAAATAGAACACCGCTAAGCAGGCTAAAGCTGCAATGTGAAGTAAACAGTCGACTCATTATGTTTGTGTTCAAGGAAAAAACAACGCGTTTTGCGTAGGCAAAAATTACAAATAAACACAATCAATGCAAAAAAACCAGCCATTTATTGATTTTTTTATCCAAGGGGAATTTAATCAAATCAATCATTGCACTAGTTCTTAAAGTCTGCCACTCTTTTTAAAGGAAAAGGCAACAGTGTTTAGTTGACCTTTCATTTCAAGGACAGAGAGGGATCAGCGAAAGTGAGGGTTTTTATCGTAGCCTGTTAAGGCAGCATTTTTGGGCTCCGACAGAAAAGTGAGCGTATATTAACACAAAGTGTAAAGCTAGTTTAATTGTGAAATATTCCTTCACCTTCAGGAAACAACAATTCAGTTTTGTTTTCAGTACCAAAGGCAACATAAAGACTAGTTTACTTCAGTAGTCTTAATGTGGACAGACAAACTCATTACATACATTCAAATGATTATCGTTTCAAACAAATAATTTCCGGGGGGTTAACAAACCTCCATGTGCCAAATAAAAAAACAGGGTCGAATACTGTAGTGTAGAGTTGTGAATATTGGTCCGTGAAGTATGCAGACCTTAGCACTGCATCATCTCAAGGCAATACAGACATGAGCAGACAGAGAGTTTCTGCACACACTTAATCCTGAAGCTGTCAGGTAACCAGTTTACTTTGACATGTTGTAACACAATCAAAAAAACAAAACAAAACAACAACACACATTTCATAGGCTTTTGCTTATTTCAGTTGGAATGAAATCAGTCAGAATCACAGTCCAGTAAAAGGCGCAGTAGACATAATTCTCTTCAAATGATCATTTTGACAAAGAAAAAAAAAAAAATCAGGAATGGACACACAATTCCGATGAATAATATAAAACATGCCTTGCAGCAACCAGTTTGGCAAGAAAGCATTGTCATACAGTATCGTAAAAACCTCACAGTGAAAAGTTACAGTATGCCCCTTTATAGATAAAGATCAGCATTCAGTTACATGTGCTCACACCCACACAGCCATACATTCAGCACACACACACACACACACACACTTGTATAAAATGTTTCATAACAGTTTAACAATCTCACTTCAGTTCCGTGTTACTAATGTAACTGCTCTTCCTTCATTTCATACTTCTCGTTTTTGGCTTGAGCCAAAAATACATTGCAGGGAGCGAGTGTTCAGTTTTACATTTGAGTAAAACCACAAACAGCCTTGTGTCCAGACTGCGGATAATCACAGACTGGGAGAAACAAAGAAGGCCCTGATAAGAAACAGAAGAAGTCCAAGCAAAGGTTGTCGTGTTTTTCTATTTGCGTATGTGTGCATATGTGTGCATGTGCGTTCTCCTTCATTATTAAGTCCACAACAACAAGTGTCCATCCCTGTCAGCGACAGTGACGTTACCGTGGCCTTTTCTCTCAAAAGATTAATAAATTACTTAAGATTACTGTACTTTTGAGCAGAATCATTAGTGTGTGTTTCATATCAAACATTTGTTCTTTGGTTATTTGTCATCCTTCATGTTGTCCTTGCATATTTTCTTTTACGAAACATAAGTTTTTGCTTTTCACGAAAATAAATAATGACTCCACATGAAATACTTGTACAATTGCTCATAAACACAAGCAATGCCACTTCCGTCCTAAGGCAACTGGGCTTCATTATCTCTCGGGCAGCTTGGAAGGAGGGGTGGGGCCTTCAAACATGACCGACGGCCGACACGTGTGTGCCTGAGTTCGTGACGCGAACATACAGACTCGTCTCTGTCGGTCGTCTCCTGTCCCCGGTGTGTTTGCACCGAGCTGTTGGTGCTCATTGCCTCATCGAGCTGACCACTCAGTCTCTCTGCAGTCTCTGCCTCATCAGTGCAGGGGGAGTCAGTCTGCGGTCGGCCGGTGTGTCGCTAACTGCCCGGGGGGCCGCTGGTGAGGAAGTAAGTGGTCATCTCGCCCTTTCCCTTCACCTTGACAACACCTCGACAGTCCAGCTGGTATCCTCTGTTGACCAGCACGTGGTGCAAGTCTGTGGTCACCTAAGAGAGGACGCAGACATTTGACACTCAGGATATGAGACATTCAACCCTTCCAGAGAGAAACAGTGTCGGTCCCAGTTTCACACCGGATAATCTCCCTAAAGCACCGTGATGAAGGCAGAACAGGATCAGTGGAAGATCATGTGTAGACGAGACAGTTTAAAAAGCAGTAACGTTTTTAGAAACATGAAGTCTGCAGCAGTTATTTATTTGGGTTAAAAATAACAGTTGACCAGTCATTTAGTAGAAAAATAATAAAGTTTTGATTATGAAATGATAATCACAATAATTATTTTGAAAGACATGCAATACTGTAGTAAGAAGTTTCTGTAGTAGAGTAATACAATGAGTCCTAAATTCAGTAATCACATTCCACTTACTACTAAGTGTTGCCTGGTTCTACAAACTTTGCTGCTGGTAAAAAAAAACTATTTTAAAAATACTTTAGGTGGTAGTTATACTGATTGTAGTGGTAATACTTTATTCAAAAGCATAAAAGCGTGTCTTTTTAATTTGGAGAGGGATTTGTGCTGATATTAGGACACGTGTAAGGTTTAAGGTTATATTGTTCGCTGGCAATTTTAAGTAGTGTTGCAGACTAATGCAAAAAGAAATATAACAAGCAGTGTAACAAACTACTTACTACAGGGAACAAATAAGCAAAGCAATACATTACTTTCTTAAAAAGTAATATGTAATGCATTACTTTTTTTTCGAGTAGTGACCTCAACATTGTTATTAATTTATTAATTAACCAAAAAGATGACTTCACAATGAAAATATGAATTAGTTGCACTATTTATACTGTGTCTTGCAGAAGGTATTTTGATTTGCAGTAACACATGTCGTACAACAGATGGAAGCACTGTTCTATTGTTCCAGGAAGCCAGTTCAGGCTTTTGATTTGGGGGGCAGCATTACAGCACGTAGCCAGGCTGGTTTTTACACATTTCACAAGAAGTGTCAACATCTACTGTACGGATCTGTGACTACCATTCTGCTTCTCTCAGAAACATGTGACGACCTTTCGCCACTAAAGGTGATAATATTGTGGCGGTTGCACGGCCTCTAAGGGAATTCAAAATTAGCTTCCTGCCCTCCCCCAGAGGGACATTAGAGCCTGATGTCTGCTAGATAACAGCCTGTCCAACGCTGACACCGATTTTTGCTCAAAGGCACTTGTGCAGATGTCTGAGCATAAATCCTGAAAGTGAAGGACTGTGTGGTGATTGTATCTGTGGTGTAAGCTTCCTTTCAGATACCACAAACTGTGCTTCGGAGTGATAAACAGCGAGAGGAAGCATTGTTCTCACAGTGATTTGGGTACAAGTGAACATGAATGGAACATAACGGGCACACACTTTCATGTTGAATAACCACTGATCTCAACATTATGACTAATTTCACAAGTTACTGGATTGATATTCTGAATTGGCTGACTCATTTAGCAACGAAATATGCTAAATGTTTCCTCAGAACATTAAATTACAAACTGCAGAGCATTTGCTGAGAAGAGTTCGGGTTCATGTGCAGTACCTGGATGCAGTCTGGTACTCCTGTGCTGTCCATCCGGCTGGCCACATTGACCGTATTCCCCCAGATGTCATACTGAGGTTTCCTGGCTCCAATCACTCCTGCTACCACAGGCCCCATGTTCAACCCTGAGAACAAACCACCTGACTGTGAGACGGCACATTAGTTACACCATTTTACCTGAATATTAATGCTCTCTCTAAAGAAGAGGATTACTTCTGTCTGACCCAACAAAAGCCTATCCAAAGAAGATTTATCAGATAACGTTTCAAGATCAACTTCCACTACCTCCCAGGCTTACCTATCTTCATCTGGAAGTTGTTGAAGGAGTGCTCGTTGATGTATTTCATCTGCTCTCTAAGCCTCATGGCGTAGTCGGCCAAAGCCAGGATGTGAGAGCGGCCCTCTCGGTCGTAGGTGGAGTCGTTGAGCCCGGAGGCGGCCATGTAGGTGGAGCCGATGGTTTTGATTTTCTCCAGTTGACGGAACCTCTCCTCGCTAATGATCTGGGGAGAAGTAATTAATCGTGTGTAAGACGAAGAAAGCAGCACTTCAGCTGTTTTTGAATAACAGAAACAACCGCTAGAATGTTAGCTGCATAAAAGAAAAGTCTCATTTCCCATGTTGCAAACCTTATCTAACAAATGTTTCCCATATTACTTTTGACTATATTGAACTCACCTCATCAAAGTCAGCGATGATCTCGTTGAGCAGCCTGAGACACTCCACGCCCTCGTTGTTCGCCTCCAGCTCGACGTAAAACTCTGAAAAGTTGCTGATGGACGCGAACATGACAGCGACGCACTCACATGACTGGTAGTACAACTCGTCATTTCGACGCTCCCGTGCGAGAAAGTGGGCGGCTACGTCTTTGGGCAGGATGTTGTGGAGAAGGCGGCGGTTGTAGGCCTGCAGCTCCTCCATCTCCTCCTTCTCCTCTGTGGCCTTATGGGGAGGAACAGCGAGAGCCACATCATCAGGTGACTGCATTCCTACGGAACTCACAGCTGTTTCTATGGGCCCTTTTTCACATTTTGATGTGTCACAGTGGAAAAAGCACAGGTGTAAATAATCATTTCCATTCAGCTCCCTCAGCTCCTGTGCTGACGTCGTGCATGTTGGCTCGCTGACACAGTGGCGAGGCCTATATAGAATAGAGTCATTGTTAATGTTATTACAGACCCCGTGCTTTCTCCTGCTGCGACACGTCAACATCTCCACTGTGAAAAACGCCTTTTGTTCGAGTTTGAATAGTTGGAGCTTCACTTTTGTTTCTGGTTTATAACGGAACCTCTTCGATTTACCTGCAGCTTCCACAGGAAGTCAAGGCGTGCAGTGGACTCCACCTGCTGGCCGTGCAAGTAGAGAGCCAGAACAAAAACGGTGAGGATGACAGGGGTCATGACCTTTAGGGATACCTTGGTCATGCTCTCCAGGCTGAGGAGGGAAAGAGGAGTCGTGAATGAGTGTCCTGCATGGGAGTAACAAACTAGACACAAGAAGGAGTGAAAACTACTTACCACTGTTCTGCAGTTTCATTGAAACCAAGTCTGGAAAATAAACAAGAGAAAAATCATGTCCATACATCCGATGAGTCACTGAAATTAGCGATTACAAAATGTAAAATTCAACTTACTGTTGCAGGGAATCATTAACAGGTGATAATTGCCTGAGGGGGAAATTGAGAACGTATGAAAAATATAAGAAAGTAGGTCTTTTAAAATCGAAACCTTTTAAGCCCATTTTAACCTAAACCACACTTTTGTGACACAGAAGCTGAACTATTCAGGTTGAAAATTGGGAAAGAGTGGGAGTATGTGTTATATGAGTGTGTGACTGTTCCTGGCAGGGGGACTCACAGGGTGTTGGCAATGACCAGCAGGTCTGCGTTGTCAAACAGGGCCACCTGAGGCCACTCCACCAGCAGGAGGAAAGTGAGCTGGATGAGCAGCATCAGAGCCAGCTTCCCTATGCTGCTGATGTGGAGGAACACAGAGCAGGCCAGCAGGGTCAGCAGTACGCTGTAGCTGAAATACTGCAGCGCCGAGGAGACAGCAGGGGAGGAGGAGGAGGAGGAGGAGGAGGAGGAGGAAGGTTTAGGGCGAATGCTCAAACATACTTTTCTTGCATACTGAAAAACAAACACGAAGGCGAGCACACAGGCACGCACCTGTGCTTCTGTGTGCACACACAAAAGCAAACACTAACAGACACACATGCTAAAATGTTACAGAGCTGACCTCGGGGAAATGGCAGGGCATGGCCTGGCTGGAACACAGCTTCAAACCACCGTCATCGGCTGTCTTGGTCAGGTTGTGCAGCAGGCAGAGATTCACTGATGTGTTCTGCTCCCTGGCCACACAATCCTCCAGATTCTCTCTGCTGCAGGTGAACTGGAGAGCAAGGAGGAAGCGGTTAGCCAATAAAGGGAACTAGCGAGTAGTAGCAGAAGACACGTGTTACGCTAAAAACAGAAGCCACAATTATTACAACATGTAATAATTTCACCCTACTGGAATTAGGAGGCTGACAGCAGGATGTTTAGCATTTTTATGTTTTTTTGCACATAATATTCACAGCTTTTATAAAGGCCACTTGGTTATTGTAAAGACTTTTGACCTATATTTACCAGGCAGGCCACTGTACATTTGAAAAATAGGTTTCAGTGCTTTCTGGTATTCAAACTCTGTTAATAATGGTGTTTTGAAATTACATTAAATGTGTAATTTCTTGCAATAATATGTGACTGTATTGTTCAGCCCTCTGACCTGTCATTAATATTTATTTATACATTTTGACAGTCATGTTGCCCAAAAAAAATGCCCCATGCTGTAGGTATTTAAACTTGTTTTTTCAGTTTTTTTTTTTTACAAATGTACATTTGTAATAATACAATAATAGTCCAATAAATCGTCCCAAAAATGTGCAGACTGACTATGTCGGCCAACAGCGCAGACACAGAGAGAAGCAGCTGCTGAACTGAGCAACTGAATAAGTCCTTACGAAACCTAAATTGCCTAATTTGATGTGCAAGCCTGAGATTGAGCAACCAATCACAGGCTGGAACAACACCTGCAGGCATGTGGGTCAGCACAAAAAGCTGCAAAACACAGAAAGTGACACACAAGGTCCACAAGCAAGCGTGACATTTTATAGACAGATAAAGCATATGCTGTAAACTGTGCGGTTTCAGCATCGCTCCAGTTAGAGGCAGCTTTATTCATACCATTATATGAAAAAATGCTAAAGTTTCAGTATCGATAGGCTATCATATGTGGAAACTTGCCACAACTTTTGACCCTTTTCTCAGCCGTGGCATCTGTAACATGGTATAAAGTGGCAGCGGCATTAATCCTGTTTTAATCCACACGTGCACAAACACAATGCTAAATGAGTTGTTGATAAACATGGAAAAAGTATGATGGTTAAAAATAATCTGATTAATCTACAACCCCATCTGTCAGACTGACAATTACAGACTCTAATTATAGCGCCCCCTTAGGCAAAAAAAAGTCTAATTTTAAAGCCAAGATGGTGCAGAATTTCTCCCAATGCGCTCATGTGATATGATAAAATTTGTAGGCGAGCCGATGAATGAGAAAGACACAAAGCACTTCCCCTGATTTCACTGCATGGGACTTGATTGAAACAACATGTTAACATAAAACATCTGTTTCATGATATAAAAATGACAAAATGAAGAGCTGCGGTTCCTACCATGTTAGCAAAAGAAGAGATGAAGAGGAGGAGGATGGTGAAGACGCCCACCAGTGTGCTGTTTGCTCGAGACTGGACTATTTTCTTGGTTACTGTCTGCAAGGCAGCTGGGAAGAGCTTTAATACAGGCAGCGGGGAGAAGATCAGATAAGAGGGAGTTAATACCATTAGTGATGCTGGCTGAAGACATGTAATAAGGACTCTTATCTAAAGATATCTGCAAGAGGAGTCATACGAGTGGCGAAGGCTTTTGTTTCTTACTTTGACGCAAGAGTAGATGGCACAGATGAAGAGGATGTTGGCGAGGATGATGAAGATGCTGATGTAAAGACCAAGCATAAGTGTTGTTCTGCGGAAGAGCAGAAGGCAGGCTCATGAGGACGTATAACTCCCATTAGCTCTTCATAAACTAATTAAAGTCACATTTCCTGACAACAATTCTTTAGAACTGCGAAGGCGACTTGTCCGAGGGAGTTACTTACTTTGGGAAAACAATCATCTGAATGAAGCAGATAAAACAGAAGACGAGAAGCGTGCAGGCCACATATCCCCCGAAACGATCGTCCACCTTTTTGGAGTACTGAGAAGAGAAAATCAATGAGAAGTTAGTTGCAACGCAGCTCCCTTTAAAGAAGAAATCATCTCTTCCGTTTATTTCAGTGAGAGTTTTGGCGAATTTCAGACCAACTCTCGTCAAACAACAACCTTTTTCTCGAGGTCGACGGTCTGAAAAGTGAGCAGAAACTTCTTGACGTGATCTTTCCTCAGCTGGTCGATGCTGCGCGCGTCGATGGCCCGTCCAAGAAACTCATCCACCTCATCCTCGGGGTTCAGAGCCTCCTGAGCACAGCGACTGTGAGGAACATGGAACAATAGGTCACCGTGGTGAGTCTGTGCGAATGTGTATGTGAGGGAACTGGCCTCTGCTGTGACAGGCAGGATGACTCAGAGCTAATATGGTATTAGTGCTGCGTTGGATCTGACCGTGCAAAACCAACAGCGGGTCCTAAAGTTAAACTGCTAAAGTGACAGTCTGCCAATCAACCACTAATAACAAAAGCTGCCCCAATAACAAAAAGTGGAGCCAAAACACTCACTTGTCTTTGCTGGAGGCTGCATCGATGCCCTGAGAAAAAGGACAAACACGGAGGGAATATGAGAGCAAAAAGCAGAAAGAGCAGGAGAGAAAAAAAAAGAAGGAGAAAAAGGGAGAGATTATTGTGGTGCCACAGTACAACTGAAAAATAGACAGACTCAGACATCTGCACAGCTAATCCCTGTGAGCCAGACTGATGTTTTAATTAATGCTCGGAGGCTTCAAATTACACCCTCTTTGCCCCGAGGGCTCAAACCCTCTGAGACGGTGAGGACAAAAGGAGGAGGAGAGGAAAAGAATGTAGGAAAGAATAGGAAATGAGACTTTAAGCATAGCGAGAGGGAGGAAGTAAGAGAAAGTGAGTGAGAAAGAAAATCTCCAGCTGCACTTTCATCAGATTAGCTTCAGTAAGTATAAGAAGAACGCTCTGAGAACCCTGTTGTGATTCATGTTTGCTTGACAGAAACAGATCAATATTTCTTCTCACGATCCCATTGTCCTTCACAGGCCGGTTCCGTACGTATTTGTCACATTTTGGCAGCTCGGATTCATATTTAAAACAAACGTGATGCTACTCTAACAGAAACAGGAGTCTACAGCTACAACTTGCAGCTCTGTGAAGCTGCCACATGTGTCATTTCTGCTATCGGCCTCCTAACACAATGACAGAGCTAACATGCATTAACAGGCATGTTTACTAGTTTCACCAGCATGTTAGCATGCCAACATCTGTTTACTACGAGACATGTTGTCTAAGTTGCTAGTTGAGAAATTAACCCTCTGAAACCTCAAGCAGTTTCTGTTCATTTTTTTGCTCCAGTCACATTTTTACTCACTGAGGGCTCATTTTTCCTTCACCTCTACTGAAACAGCACAACTGTGACTAGAAGAGTCTCTTGTAAAGTATCACAAATATGCAATGCCATAAATCTTATAAAAGAGAAATGAAAGCTGAATTTCTTTGATTATGTAGTTTACAAATATGTTTAAAAACTGGTATTAATATTTTACCAAGTGTCCAAATGTGATGCCAGTACTCTCTTGATGACTTTTGACAATATAGAGATTTTTTTTTAACTTACTTTATGAATTAGTTTTATTACATGCCTGCAGATCAGCCCAGTTCAGTTGAAAAGTCCCTGAATTTTTGTCATGTGACTGTTGGACGCATTAAAACTGAGTAGTTTATGGACAAAAGTTGATGATTGTTTATGCTTCACAGATCCCCCACCATGTTAAATGGTGCAATTTTAGCATCTTTTTAAAGATAACATGCCTTTCAAAAGTGGGTTTTGGGGTTCAGAGGGTTAAAAACAGCATTAAAAAGTATATAAGAAAAAAAAAACTTCTGTTTATTTAACAGGGAAGCTGGGAAACATTATTACCTGCAATTAATACAGCAAAATAGTTTGGTGTTCCGTTTGAACTAAACAGAAAATGTAGCATGCAGAATATCATTAGTTAAACATTTGGTCACAAATCAAACCACTGAGCCTGAATGTGATTTTAATCTTGACTTGATGATGGTTCTGAATGACATGTTGTGGGGTCACCATCGTTTACAATCTGTCCTCTGGGGACCCAGAATGTCTCACTCTAATTAAGTACATTAAGTGCAGAGCAAGAAGATCTACCTCTGACATTATGAGCTACCTCAAGGACACAATTATATTTATGATTTTAATTGAGAGAGCGGACGGGATGACACTAGAAACCCCATCGAGAGAAGAAGAAAAGGTGCCATGTACGAAACAAAGCACTTCCTGCTTGTGTCTCACCATCTTCTTGTAGACTTTGGACTCCTTGGTTCTGGAGAAAGATCTATCAGGCACCCAACGTGGCATCAGTCCCTCTGCAGAGTTTGCACGTGCTCGCTGCATCTTGGCCATCAGGGCTTTCTCCTCTTTCTGCAAGTGAAGAAACACCACCAGGGTACATGCTTTGACAAATAAGGTCTTCTATGCCGGGTGACAAGCCATTATATTGTTTGTGTGAAATATGGCGCCAGCGTGATGTGTTGAGGAGGTCATGCAGATAATCAAGGGCATGTGTGTGTGTGTGTGTGTTTGACCAAACACTAACCCTTTTCTGGCTGCAGCCCAGCACCAAGAAGGTTTCAATGTTGTGCTCCTTCAGGTAGGCATTCCGCTCTCCTCCAAATCCCGGCTCCACCTCATAGTCCCCGTTCAAATACTGCAGCGTGGCTTTGGTGATGTGGATACGCCTACACACACACACACAAAAGCTGGTGTCTCAGAAACTAAACAGGGAGTTAGCTTCAGTGCAGCAGCAGGTGGAGGGGGGGAGGGACTTACCCGGCCTTTCCTCCGGCCTCCATTTGGTTGGCGAGCGTCACGTCGTTGGACCAGACATCAAACTGCCACTTGCGCAGACCCAGTACTCCGCAGTGAACCCGCCCGCTGTGGATGCCCACCCGCATGTTCACATTTACACCCGTCACCTCTCTCACCAGCCTGTGGAAACAATCATCACAGAGTTACTTCAAAACCCTTGTGAGGCAACTTTTTACCCAACATTCAATGAAAAATTCCCACATGACCGTCAGAGTCCATGTTTGTGATTTTGACTCTTCCAGCGTGTTTTTGTGCATTTCACTCACGAGATGGCTTCGATCATGTCTACTCCCATCTCTACGCAGCAGTGGGCGTGGTCAGCCCGGGGCTCAGGCAGCCCTGACACACAGTAGTAACAGTCTCCCAGGATTTTGATCCGCAGGCAGTGGTTCTCCTGCACAGCAAAGACACATAACACATGAAATATTAGGCCTTCAATTACAGCTAATACAAGCCATGCCCATGTCAAATAGATGTGCAATATGGATGATTAAACAGTCTCAACATAGTCTAGTTGGTGTGTTACACAATACTTAATTACCCCCTCCCCCCCCGCAAGTAAGTACATCATTATGGCTATGTCATACTAACACTGAAGGCTCCATAATGTACAGTTACATAAGAAGCAGCGGCTCAAAGTTCTGCTGCAGGTGTCGGCGCTCACCGAGGCCAGCTTGTCAAAGCGGGCGAAGAGCTCGTTCAGCGTCATGACCAGCTCCTGGGCCGTGCACTGAGACGCCAGGCTGGTGAAGCCCTCAATGTCGGCAAACAGTATGCTGCAGGAGAGGTGACGGTGGTGAAGGTGAAGAGGGGGGAGGCAGGGAGGGAGAGAGAGAGAGATGAGAGGAGAGGGTGCCCGAAACAAACAGACAGGAAAAGAAAGACAAAAAGGAGATCAATCAATAAAGCACAGAGTGTGTTAGCATGGTCTAGCACCTCCCTCCCTCCTCAGTGTCCAGCTGCCATGAGAGCTGGAGGGGAGAGAAAGAGGCGGACATTTGTTCAGCTCTGGCTCTCATCATCTAGGCCAATGTAGGTCACCTCTTCCAGCCCTTCCCTCTGAGAACGCCCCCCCTCCATCCCCCCTCCATCCCCCCTGTCTGCATGCCATTCATTGCTAACTTTTGATAGTAATGAAAGGCGAGGATAAACAACACCACAGACAAAAAGTTCTACTTGAAGGCAACAGATGGCGCTGTGGGCCCCATGAGGTCATCCCCTGATGGAGATTTAGTCCTAAATTACAGCAGCGTGTCTGTGTCTCCCACCGTGACCAAGGCTGCGAGCCACTAGTTTATCTCTAAAGGCACGGATTCACCCAAATTAAAAAGAAACTTCCTCACTTACCGCCTGTGGGATTTCTCCAAACAGTGGGTGTCGTTTTGGCAGCATTAGCATTTTTATTTGCCCATATTTTCTGATTTCTGCTTCCCACTGTCAACAGTTTTCACTGCCCCATAACAGAACTGACAGCAGGATTTGTGGGTTATTGAGAGTAACTGGTACGCTATTTCTGGACCCAGATGCCACTTTTTTTTTTTTTTTACAAAGCCATAGTTGAAACTTTGTTTATTTTAACACAACTGGATTCCAGCAAAACGGTGACTTAAAGTCTGATGAAATGTAGAACTTGGTGTAAGTGAGAAAATGCCTTTGGACGAGCAAATTACTGGTATAGTTAAACCTCCGCTTAAAACATCTCTCTCTCAAAATCTTGACTGACCAGAGTTAAAAATGTAAAACTCCTGATCATAGCTTAAACGCCAAAACAGGTCTATAATATAAACTTTACGTTATAGGTCTGTTTTTTGAACATTAGCGACGTAAACACACTTTCAGCATCGTGAAAAAAGGAACAACAGGTTCAGTTGCTTTGACAAAATGATCTAAGCATCAGTTTTGGACAAAGACAGCCGGTTTTAATCTTATGTTACGTTTGGGTAATGGATTGCTTCTGTAAGTTTACACCTTGGTAGAGCCGTGGTGTTGCGGCAGATTGTTCCACTGAGTGCATCACCTGTATCTATGTGGGTCAACTCTGACAGGAGATCTCTGCTGCAACCTCATTTCATCGTCCCCCACCATCAACACCACCGGCGCCAACTGATGGAGAGTTTCAATCGCCTGTTAGTACCCGAGTTATTCCCACTTAGGAGGTGAAATCCAGTGGTGACGGCAGAGACAGGGGGGCCGGCAAACTTGAGGTCTGCCTCCGATCATTTGCTACAGAAAGCACAGCGGTGCGCCTAAGTCGATATTGTTACTGCAGCTGGTGCTGTCAGTGTCAATAAACAACAACATGCATAATACATGTTGTCAGGGAAATAGCTGTTGGAGCGACTCTGTAACTTACACATCAGTCAGTGGAGTGAGGTCAAAGCCACCGGTGCTCGCTGTGACAACAAACTGGAGCAGCACTTCAACATCCTCGTGTTTGTGTGGAAGCATGTATGTGCACTCACGGGTCCGTGTGTGTTTACCTCACATTGTCGTGTTTTTGGATGTAGATCTTGTGGAACATCATATCTTCCTTCTTGGCATTGATATCAGCCTTCATCTCCATGGCAACGTGCCTTGGCAGCACCGACAGCAGTAAGCGCTCCTGAGAGAGAGAGAGAGAGAGAGAGAGATGGAGACACAGAATGAGAGAACAGACAGAGAGAGGAATTAAAAAACAGAAAGAAAAGACAGTGTGAGAGAAAGAGAGAGAGAGAGAGTCCATTCATTTTCATCCTTTTCCACTGTTAGAATGTTCAATGAGTCACCCTCCCTCGTTGGCATCTGTGTGGGAACGTGTTAGTCAAATAGAGAGGAGTGGAGGTGTGTGTTATACTCTAGGACATATTGTTGACCTCCAGAAGGGAGACAAACAAATTAGACTAGAAAATGGAGACGTCCGTTTGTTGCTCTTTTGCATTTGTGTATGCGTTCTCCTGCAGGATGTGGGCACGGCTGGCCTTCCCGTCTTACTTTGTTTTGAACTCGCTGGTGTTGTTCGCGTGTACAAGAACATGTGTACCTGCTGCTGGTTTTCCCTCTGCAGGTGCAGTCTGGCCTGAATGTATCCTCTCGTCTCCTGGAAGGCTTGTCTCTGGGAGACCTCAGCAGGGTAGTGGGTACAGATCCCGATCATGTTAGTGCACAGGAAGATCAGCACGTTGGCACTGATCTGCAAACACACACACACACACACGACAAAGATGTTCAAGAGAAAAGAAAAAAAAAAGTATGCACAGGTCACATCACAAGAATACAGTAAACTTGGGTTGACCTGGGTGAGGTCACTGAGGGAAATTGATAACACTCTATGTCATAGGAATTACTGCGAGGCGAAACATTCCTCAAACGTCTGAGGGGCCATTAGATGTGATCTGGTTAGAAGATGATGAGCACGGCCTCACGGTTGCTCTGCAAGAGAACATTTTCCTCACTTCATGTTCTGAATGGCAGATAGGGAGCCCACAGGCGTCAGTGCGATGCATGACTGGAGACACGTGACGACTGTGTGACTTCGTCCTATTTGAGCAGAACAGTTATCTTTACAGAGTGGAATCCATTCAAGGGGGAGAAGGACAGACAGGCAGATACATCCAGCATGTGAAAGAAAATTGCTTTTGTTGAAAGCCAAGAACAGATGACATGACCCAGCGAAACAGGGTTTTCTTGTCAAATGGAGCTATTTCCAGTAGCATGAAGCAGAAAGACCGAACAACCGCCATGCAACTGGTAGCCTGGATGTACAGCTTTAGATAGAAACAGAAGCAGGCAATAACGTGACTTTCTTGTGTGTGCCGAGTGCAGATGTTGGCAATGAGAATGCAGCGCACAATCTGTATAACATTATCTGTGCCTTGAGTAAATTAAGTTTAGCTATAGTGTACAGTTAGCTTTTTTGGGGGTCATTGACCTTAAAGGCATTCCTCTGTGCTGAAGCCACTTTCTGCGTGTGTCTGTGTGTTTTCGGATGCATGTGGTAAGCCAGTGTGTAGGTCTGTTAGTGATTTCTCGTCTCACTAGTCCACAGCCAAGACTGAACATCAGGAATGGAGCCTGGAGCTCTGGACTTCCCCTCTGCTCAGAAACATATGGGCATGCGCACACACACACGTCCTCTCCATGTTCAGAAACACACTTCAGCCTGGGAAAGTCACTTGACCCATGACCAGAGCACCAGACTGTTTCCTCTGAAGATGATATCATTAATAATGAGAAAAAGACGTGCAGGCACCGCACACACACAAAGGCTGGGCTTCAATCTGTCTTAATAAACAGCATTATGACCGAAATCGAAGACTTGAAAAATCTCATCGCCGGTACCAGTATGTCTGAGCCACGCTTGGTATGTTGCCAAACCAGTGTGTGTTTGTGCTCGTAACTTGTGTTTATCTGCAGGATGGCAAAAGGCAGATAGAGGATGATTGTCTGTATGTATACACAAACCGTATATTTTCAGGGATGTGTCTTTGCCTTTTTGAAATGAGAATGAAATCATGCTGTTATACCACAGCATCCACACAATGTAAGGAGATGAAAACACAGCTTCAAACTGGTAGAGTGATGCCAGGCTTTCTACCACTGTCCTGACCTGAGGTTTACAGTGTATACACAAGAACTTACCATTTGTTGTCACAACACGTCAGAGATAATCTAACAACCTGTGCTTGAAACTGAACGCCATTACCACAGGATGGTGAGAGGCCACTCTGTGTTAGAAGGCAGAATCAATGGTAGTCTCCTATTCTAACTGAAAACAAATGGCTGAACCAGATTAGGAGCACAGCAGTAAGCAAAAATGAACACGCTGATGGTTCACAGGTGCAGAAGCAAACACACCTTTGATGTGCTGGGTAAATACCAACCCCTGAGCCACAGCATTGTTCAGGAATTAACAACAGAGCATGCAAAATACAGTATGTCCTCTTTTTTTTTTTATTTTTTTTTTTTTAAACTCACAGAGTTATCCAGACAACCAGGTTTCCCTCAAACAGCTTTTTAGGTGAGAATAAGAAGCACTTTTTCCTGAACTCCCTGATGCAGGATGAATAGCTGATGAATCATCAGGCGGCTTTCAGGGATTCATATGAAAGCTGTCAAGACGTGCGAGACGTCTCATCGTAAAAGATCAGGTGTAAGGACCTACAAAGAACATCCCCTCGTGCTCTTTACTCCGCTGGCTTTGTGATTGTTCTCTAAGTGCAACATCGAATTTGTGCCGCACCATCGCTCAATCAGTGATTAACCTATTGTGTTCATAAATCACTGGCAGGCCGGGGCTGCCTGATAGAATGTCACAGACAACCAATGGAGACCTGACACTCCAGTCTTGAACAGCTCTGATACAACATGATTGTGTTAGCAGCAAACAGATGGCTCTGAAAAGAGTGAGGCAGATAACTTAGTTAAGTGGCCTGTCTGATACAGGGCCACCTGCAGCTCCCCCGGACCACACTTCTCAACAGTGCACTCAATTTGCATTTTGACAATGCAGCTTCCCATGTGAGCCGGCTGCTTTCCGAATAGAGACATTCCTCACAAATTGATGTATTGATAGCTTAGCAATGCACATGGAGTGTTTGCAACATGGCTTAGGAGGTCTCATAGTCAGAATTTTGTCCGTTTATGCCGAGCAGGATGGCACACAATTGAGATGTGGCAGCATGGATACACATTTATTTGCAAATGTGATGCAAATGTAAGTGCAGCATCTATTGAAACTTAAAAAAGCCCCAAAACATCAGCAGGTACGGGGGCATTCAGGTTCAGCACTATTAAGAGTTGCAACGACTGGCTGACGACATCAGGAAGGACAGCTTAATATAACAGCTTCATAGCTATGAATAAGTGAAACTAAGGTGTGCAGAAACACAACGAACAAAGCTTGTGTTAATGCCAAGTTGTATGCTTAGTCACCACACCGTCTAGAGATTAGAGGCGAAAGCATTCACAGAGGCTTTTGAATAAATCTTATGCGTGAGCTCTGCATGTGTGTGTGAGACTCCTTTTGGACTGGCAGCTCTTTGATCCTGAAGCTTGTTGTGTCTGTTGCTGCACATATATCAGCCCGGCCTGCAAATCCAGCACAGACCCACAGCTGACACTTCCTTCTGCAAACCGGTGCAAAGAGGGCAGAAGCCGCTTCTTTCCATTAGGGCAGCGCGACTCTCTTTATAACCGCTAATCTGGACTTAGAGAATCTTCCACTCACGTCTCCTGACCATTCTTCCTGCAGACTTTTGGCTCTCAGAGATGAGCCGTGCTCAACATTTACTTAAGCAGGGCCCTCTTGGCGGTGAAGTTAAAAGGAGTCCAAACATTGGCTTATAAGGTGCGGCTCACGGCAAGGTGCTTTATAAAGTACGGAAGAAGGATAGCATGTTAAAGAACAAATGAGGAAAGGGGATGGAAAAGATTTCTGCTTGGCAAACGTACAGCAAATCCAGTCCGTCTTTAATAATATCCCAACGGACAATTCCCTTAAGCACAAGCACGCTGGAATGTCCATGTGCACGGATCAAGTTCTGACAGCAATGTCATTATCCACTCAAAACAAATGCCACGACTGATATGTTAAACTGATCAATAAAAGAGATTTTCATGACAATCTGCAGCAGTAAAGTAACTGCACAAGTGCTTTTTTGTTTTCTTCTAAGTATATTCAGTGAAGCTCAGTCTGCGAGCAGAGCTGAGGTTGTCACACGCTGATGAATTTATAACTCCGATGACAAAACAATGATGGGAGGTAAAAACTAAGAACTAATAATCACAATGCACTGTCACTTGTATAAAGGCATTGTCTACCCTGTCATAGTTTGGATGTATGTGAAAACGCTCGCAGTGAAACTTAAGTTCAGATATTCCACCAACCTTGAGCTCCACGAAAGCCGAAGTTTAAACTTTAAAAAGGCCACAGTTCTACATCCCACAAGTCAACACACAGACTCCTGGGACACTGACTGCTGTTGACATGGGGGCTGCTCTTCAGCACATGACCTTTGATAGGCATCTGGAGCTTTTAAAATCTCTTACAGAGATGAACGTCAAAGCCCAGTCACACACTGCTGATCACAGCCTGAAAAGATACCATGTGGTGCTCGAGTGGTAAAAATAGACAATACTATGAGACTTTGTTGCGCTCCTCCTGATCGAATTGGGGTCACTACAACATGTAATTACTGACATGAGAAAGACTCTATTCCTTAAAAAGGTAAATGTTGCAAAGGGGTGGGGTTGCCTGTCTTTGCCATCCTGGGTCTCTGCCATCTGGAACCGGAGCTCTGTTTTTGTCGTGGCTCAGGCCAAACCAAAATTGGTCTCAGGCGACCAGCGAGGCCACGAAGTAATCTTTGTGAAACGCTGAAGCAAATTCCGCGAGGCTAAATAGAGCTGGACCCCGGCCGCACATCTGTCAGAAAAACAGATCCTGAATTAATAGTTGCAAGTGGAAAATCAAACAAGAGGAAAATCTCCCAGCTATCCCGGAATTACTGACTCAAACAAACTCCAACGACCAGCTTAAACTACACAGTCAGTCCTTCTAATTTCACCAACAAATTTTTCCAAATCTCTAAATATTATAGGGATAACTTCTACTTTGATATCAGTTTGGCTGAAGATCAAATTTGCATTATAATGCTCCCTGTTGAGGACAATACGCATTTGGCCGGCCATGATTTTACTCCTTTTTTTCTGCCACTGTATCTATATTTACCTTCAGGACAGACATGAAGAAGATATAACGAAACAACAGAGAGGATTACTTGGCTTCAGAGAAAAAAACAGATAAAAGGGACAACTTTGGCAAAACTGGACACGGATCGAAAAGATTCTTTGTTGTTATTGTTGCAGTGTTATTTGAGAGCCTTGAACGCAGCTGTTCCCTAAAACAAAGCAGGAGGGTCACATTACTTTTTCTTATCACTTTCTCGTGGCCAACTTCATTTGGCTGAAAAATATCATGTGGCATATCGGGCTTGTCTGCTGCAGAGCATTTATCATCTGTCTCTGTTCTTTTGCTTTCCTAAGATTTTTCTGTTTCTTCATAAAAGCATTTAAAATCTGACATTTTGAAGGGTTGTATCCAACTGTTCATCATAGTTTCAAAAGGGAAGTTTTGATTGAACTTGTTTTGTACAATCAGTGGTTAATAACTCAAAGATACCAAAAATATCAATCATCAGATGCAGAACAGTTGCAAAATGACACTAAATTAAACAATGACACACAACTAACTGATTATCAGAAGAAATTCGGACGAATGACCAGTCAGTCGAGCAATCAATAAAATCAACTGTATATTAATTACATTATATCCTATCCTTACTTTCCATTACACTGATAATATTTGGCGTGCCGTTCCATCAGAAAAATCTAAACCTAAGCCTAACATTGGGATATTTCATCGAAAGAACTTTATTCTACTTCTAAGTTGTATCCAATAACTAGGTTCTGCAAAAAACAAAAAATTCTAAGTATTGTAGTGCAACCAAGAAGTCATTGCTGGCTCAGCTGTGATGAACAGTCACATGACAAAAATTCAGAGACTATTTGGCTGAACTGCAGGCTGTGTTTACAAAGAACAGATACAAGACAAGTATTGACACAAATAAAAAACATTAGAAGTTAAATATCTATAGTATTTAGAGTCACCGATTTTCTTGTCCAGTATTGCTAACACCGGTGAGCACATGAAAAAACAAAACATAATGATTCAATTTTGTTTTTTTTTAATATTCGTAAATAAAATAAATTTTACTTTCATTTTTTTTTGTTATGTTTTATGGAGTTTTAACTGTGTCGTACTGTACAGGCGACACTTCTGAGTTCTCGCTACTTCGAGCCACGATTGGTCTGTTTTCATAGAGGACTTTATATTAAGCGGCTGTGGCTCAGGTGTTAGAGCGGGCTGTCCTCCAATCGCAAGGTTGGCGGTTCGATCCCCGGCCCTCTTGGGCGAGACACCGTACCCGAAGTTGTTCCCAATGGCAGGCAGCACTTTGCCATTTGGTGTATGTATGTATGGGTGAATAAGAAACGCATAGTAAAGCGCTTTGGATTAAAGCGCTATATAAAAGTACCATTACCAGTGTAAACCGTGACAGGAAACCCAAAAACTGCTTCGTGTTCTGTAGGTTAATATACTCTATATTGATACAGATTTAGAATATTAACATACTCGTGGAATCAATAGAAGTAAAGCATTCCCAACTGGAATTGTATGTTTGCATCTGCCCTTCTAATTTTCCTATAAATAACTGCGCTCAAAAAAACAGACAAGCGTTCCATGAAAAGTTGTGTTTCGGAGCAGACTGGTTGCTGTTGGTCAGTGGTCTTGGCTGCTCAGTGGTCGGGGTCAGTGCTTGCCTGGTCAGATGGAGGGAGGGGGAGAGAGAGAGAGCAGGACTGGACACAACACTCTCCTCCCAGCTGTGTCCTCACTAACCCTCCACTTCCTGCCTGCTCACACCCTCATAGGCACAGCTGCAATTATAGCACGGCGGCCGAAGGAACACAAAATCTGCTTAATTAGCCTAACCAGGCAGCCGACCAGCGACAGTAACTCTTCCGCCGGCTCCTCTCGCTGATACGAGCTTGTGAACCTTGAACTGTGTGAGATAAACATCCAGGAAGTCCTATTTCAACTGCTATTGCATCTCCTTTTAAGCACAACGTGAACCCAAGGCCAACATTCAGCAACGTGGATATTGAAAGATTTACTCCAAGTAGGAAAAAAATGTCTGCAATAGCATGGCACCATGTTTGTCTAATCACTTAGTAAGTCTTTAAATAGTAAGTAAGAGCACGAATAACAAGAGAAGCTTTTATCTACATTTAATAAGATAGTGTGTATGGGCCAATAAAAACACACAAGAGTTCAGCTCGACTGTCCAGTTATATAAACACAACATTCGCGGCACTGTTGTAACCGCTGTCCTTCCCTGTTCTGGTCTCCCTCGACCACACAAAATATTGGCTTTTACTACAAAGCACACGGATCAATAACGGGACAGAAGCAGGTTATAGTCTAAACAGCAGAGAAGGCTCGTCTTCCATGAGTCGCTCAGTCAAGGATGAGCTGATAGGGAATGCATGTAACAAATCCGCCTCCTGGGCCAACTTCAGCAAAAGTCACGTGACGTGTTTATGAGGCCTAATACATAGGCAGCGCTTTCACCAGAATAAAAGCACAGGTGTAGAGTTTCAGCACGTGCATAGGAAACTACAACACGAACCGCTGCTGTGTACGTCTTCAATGAGGGGCCTGCTCAGTGAAACACAGTGCCATATTTCACGTCATTTTACCGGGCAACAATTGTTTTCTTAATGTCTCCAGAGGGAACATGATAATAATAACTATTACGAATAAAGCACACATGAAACAATATGCTTTTTGAGCTTTCTGCATACTTTAGTGGGAGGATCCTGCGAAGGCGCAAGACACGAGTGCAACTTTCTGTGGATTAACCCTGAGTGTGTGAAATTACAATCATGGGACCAGGGTCTTGTTACTGTATCTGACATCATTCAAGAAAAATGTGAAGAAGACATGCAGTGAAGGCTCAGCTCTTTAAACCTCGCAGCTAACAGAAAAGAAATCGACACTAACTGGACCAAATCTTTAGAATGATCTGCTCTGCTCCTTTATTAAACTGGTCAAAAAGTTGCAGAGGCTGAGCAGGTTGAAGAGGGTCTATCGTGGCTTTGTGAATTAAAACAAAAGGCAAAAGGCTGTGTGGAGTGGTGTACATTTCACAGGGAGGAAGGTGTTGCCTATTTGTACTCTGATAGAGAACGTGTTATTGCAGCTTCATTCCAGTAGCGCGCTCTCATGCCGGCCTGACATATGTTGTCACTGTTTTAACAGTGTAATTGTAACTGGGAGACCGGGGATAACAAGACAGTTGGCTGGTGTGACGGTGACCTTTGACAGAGAACCAGTCACCTTCCTGTCTCCTGCACTTGGATAGGAACTGCTCTCAGCAGGATCCACAGTAAAAGTGCACATAAGAGCCTAAAGCCATGCGTGCCACACAGATCAGCATTTAACTCCACTAATGGATTCCTAATATATATCTCTTGGCTGTCTGCCATTGCAGTTCAGCCTTAAATCCCTGTATTTACTTTTGCGGGGAGCCAAGTTGTTAGTAAACCATGAACTGTTATTAGAAGCCTGCACTTCCTCGTCCCTGACTCACACAGCTATTATTAGCCAGGCTATTATTTCCCTTATCACTGGCTGTATTTTAAGAGCAACATTTCGCTTATCGCTAATCCTAATTTCTCCCACCCATGGTGATGGAAGTTATCCGGGTTTGTATCATTGCCCGTGGTTGTAATACAATAAGTGGATGAGTCACGAGCTTTCTGCCTCTCTGAGAACGGGTGGGGTTGGGAGTGAAACAGTGGGGGGGATCTATTATTTGAGCCGCTGCATTGTTTGGAACCCAAAGTACCTGACGATGGGTTCTCACCATTTCATATGTGCTGCTCTGATGCACGCACGTCAAGCAGACAGGTCCTACACTCGTACACGTGTATGTAACTGCACGTAACATTTGTATCTTGGACTTGCTGATAACCAATGCTGAGTATCAAACTTCAGTAGCTTACTTGTTGAGTGCTGACCAAAAAACAGCCCACAGCAACAAGTGTCATGCCTTAAATGTTTGCATCAAAGCGCACTGTTACATATTTCTTGATTTCTAATCATTCTGAATCTTACACAATCAGACTGCGCTTTGTTGAGGTTAAACAGCTGCTTGCAATTTTAGTACTCAAACTGTGATACAAAAAGTGCTAAAACTCCACCGACTGGCTCTACTACCTTTAAAAAAAAAAAATCCTAACAATAAGTCATTGCGACCTCTGACCCACTTCAAAGAAATATCAAACTCCTATCTTGTGCTTTCATTGTTAAGACACAGAGAACAGACATTTTCCTTTTCTTTTGGTGTCACGTTAGAACCAGAGAGCACAGGGTATTTCCCTCTAGTACTGTGGGTATCAAACATGGCTCTTGTCATATTTTCCAGACAAACACCATAAACTGTTAGGGTTGCCCTTGTAGCATTCTGGCCTAAACACATTTGGCATTCCTCAGTCATTCTTTTGTTGATTGGTATCTTTTTCACCAATGTCAAGGCAGGAGATCAGTACGATTCCACTTGTCTTACACTCACTGACCCCACAACAATCTACCAAAGGAACAGGTTTTTCTCCTCTAGTCCCGGATGAGCACGGAGCAGATGTGTCTCCAAGACTATTTTTGAGCTGTCGGTGGCTCCTCTCTTCATTAAAGATTTGGTTATTCAAACTTCTGTCTGGTCCCTTGGTAATCCATGAGTGACATCATGACGCAAGCCGACTGGTTACAAAAAAACTAAACAATGGTTCGATAAGTCACATAATCCCCCCGTATGTACACATAGGCGGATGGATGCACAGCTGTTCATACTTAACGTATGGAAATACATGCATCAAAGGAAAACTTCTCTGCCAATCACGGAAAAGTTAGTTGTTGGGCGACCTGATGGCTGAGCGGTTCGGGCGCATACCACATTGGCAATAAATCCCCCAGTTCACCGCAGACTTTTACTGCATGTCATTCCTCTGTTGTCTTTCCCCACATGAGCTGTCTGTCTCTACTAACAAAAAAAAAAGTTAGCTGAGGCTTTATTAACCAACAAGAGAGAGTTACATAACAAAACACTTGGGACAGGTGGTCTCTGACATGAAGCACTCTGAGGTATCCGTTCTAGACCTTGTGATGTTTGTGGCCGTGAGCTAAAATCATAACTCAGGTGGCTGGACCAAAGTAGACCAACGCAGCAGAACGCTATCTGTTCCATGTGGGGTGAATCTCTAAAGTCACAGTTCTAAACCACCAAAAACTACAAATAGAGAAAACGGTGAAGCTACTGGAATGCAAACCACCCTCTGGCTCTGGGTAAGTTTGGTGTCTTCATGTGCTAGAGAGTCGATCTGACATCAGTCTTAAGAAGGCGAGTGGACGTGTCAGAAACCCAAACATGACAACAAATACAGACATCATGAAAAATATTAATTGGAATTTGGTCGCTTCTCCTCATCAAAAGGGCTGCTGGTCATCATCCAGCTGTCAAAACTTGGGAATAAAACAGCTTCCACAACAACATCAGCTGTCACAGCAGCCTTTTTATACCAAATGCAGTTAAAGGGATGAAGCGTGCAAAATCCCAGTAAGCAGAAGTGAAGATGAGGAAGTAATAAACTGACCCTTCTGTGGCTCAGTTACCACAGTGGAGGGATTTCAGCCCGTCAAATATCCGTGCAGAGTTTCCAACAGCTTGAGCTGAAGTCAGTTTCACAGGCAGGATGTGTCATCCAGCTCACAGTAATTCAAAGAAAACAAGCAATTATGAGCAATGAGAGTGAAGACAAATGAAGCTGTCCGAACTGCTTCAAAGTGAAATGTAGAAAAGTGACTCAAGTTGTATTATGATGAGAACACACTCATCACTCTCACTAACAGCTTCAGTAATAACCGAGACTCTTACGCAGCTATTCGTTTGATCCAGAACAACGACAACTGAGAGCAAATAGGATGTTTTTACTAAAGAGCTGCCAAGTTTTCCTCAATTTTAAAGCTGGAACCAAACACCAGTAACAGGCCAGCGAGGGGCGATAAAACCTGAACTGATGATGTCCCAAGAAAGCATCTGTTGATCCACCACAGACCACAAATAACAAAGTCAACATTATGCAACCAACCGATTTCTAAGATACTGTTGCAGTTTTCTCCTTTTGAACCTTGACAGCAGGCACCACCTGTAAGAACGCTTCAGGTCTCTCCGAGGCCTGTAGGATAGCGGTGGCACTCCAAGTGAACAGCAGCGGCGTAACTTGCTTCTTCCTGAGAATAGTTACACCTTCATCCCTTTGTAGTCTTCTGACGGAGCCCTTCAGAGTCGAGCCGAGCGGCGAAACATGGAGATCTATGGAAGCAATCCCCACGAGTAGGGTGAGCTCAATCTCGGCTGGCTGTGAAATAAAAGGCCACTCCATCTGAGAGGGATTTTGTGAGAATGGAATTATGACTCAGAGAAAAAAACGTGGAGCGAGAGAGGGGAAAAAAAAATAGAGAGAAGAGAGTGGCAGCTCTTTTACAGCAGGGTGAGTCAGCCTGGGATTATTTCATGCTCTCCATCCATGGCTGTCCCCTTGTCACCACTGTAACCTCCCCCACCCCCCCCGCACCACCAATTCTCCAGCTTCATCGTGGAGGTCCTTCACAAAGAAGGCTTTTGTCCTCACTGTCATCAGTTCCACATCTTCTCAGCTCTGATCCTGCATGAATATCTCCGCTGGGAAAATACAAATAAGGGAAAAGGGCTGGGACGAAAAGAAAGAGCTGGAGGACGATGAGGCCCCAGAAGAAGAGTGACGTCGAGAGCCCACAAAGTTTGTGACTTGCATGTGCGATACAGACGGTGTGACAGAGTGCATGGAGTCCCTCGGTACTCATATGACTGAGCAGCTGAGAGATGACTAAATGACACCCTGTGCCGCTTTTTTCTTGAGGCTAAAAACTGCAAAATCACCCAGAACATTTATGTATAGATGATGCAGCTTCACGCAACCCCAAACAGACCGATGTCCTTCTCTTCATCTGTATTAAAAGACTATGAGCCCAAGAGGGAATGAATAAGCCTCTAGCCGAAGAGTGCGAGGTCCACGTCCCATCATTGATTGCTCAGACAACTGGAACATACAGTGTTGAGGGTCCAGGCCCTCAGGCAGGGCAGCAGTCCATCATCAGCGGACCAAAGCAACCAGCCAGGGCCAGAGCACACAGAGGCAACAGACCAATGTGCCTGTAGTCACCCTGTCTAGTCTGGGGCATGAGCACTTAACACACAAGCTCACTGGACCAGTGGAGTTATGTCAATATTGCCTTATTCACATTGGCTCCACGTTTATCTGGTTGCTTAATAGCGATGGTTGGTAGAGAAAAAACAAAAACATATCAGTTCAGTTCACATGTGTTTTGTTGGGAGGTTATCATGTTCCAGGATTTCTTTCTTTCTTTCTTTCTTTCTTTTTTTTAAATCCGTGGTTAAAAAGAAAAAAAAAACTCTCAAGAGCAGCATGTAAGCCATCATGGGGACGCAAAAATCCCCATTGAAATGCATAACTACTGCACAGCTCTTTATGGCAGGGTACCTTTTAGTGCCAAAAGTAGAGTAGTGAGGATGCAATTTGTTTTTATAGTTGGATGTGATACTATTAACAACAACAGCTGATCTGATTAAATGTAAAATAAGCTAACAAGCACAAAAACAGAATCATGTGCAGTTAGAAAACTACATTTTAAGGGTTTGGTGGTAAACTACAGTCAATTACTTCATCGTGGACAAGAACAATTATAGCATAAAATTTTTTTAACACAAAAAATTTGCTCACTCCACTTTTTTAAAGAAGAAAGTCGGGTTTTTTTCCCTTCTTAACGTGTCCATATTGTGGTTTTTTTCTATATAGGAAGACACATCGTGAGAAATATATGAAACTCCATGGCTTAGCATTTTTAGCTTGAAATTGCAGCCTACAAATGACCATATCAAAAACATGGATACAGACTCATTAACTTAGTCCTCTTTACTTGCAGAGTGGGACTTTCTGTGCCATTGCTCTTCTTCAGAATCTGTTTCCTTTGTATGACTGATTTACTCCAACATTACAACTTGCCATCGTAGAGTTAAGAAGTTTTACAGTGTTTGAGCAGCTTTGTAGGTGAGCTGGTGTGCTCAAGCTGCAGTGAGCAGAAGAAGGATGGGATGGGGAAAGGCGAGAGGGATTACTTCAATGAAAAAACCTCTAAAAGGGGTCATTTTAATACACAGAAGGGAATTTTAAGGGGGTTAATCAATAACCGGAGAGGGACATGAACAGACGGGTGTTTGGACTGTTGGTCTGCCCTATTTTTTGACTTATTATCACATAATCATAAAAAACATTAGTTGCTGATGAAAATAAAGGGCATTCATCAGTTCTGTTCTGTTGAGGTGTGCTGGTTTATATGTAGCTTTGAAATGCTGTGTATAATTCAGCAGCACAGTTTGCTACAGTGTGCATCTAATTAACATGAACAGAGTGTACGTTGTGAGTAACACAAGGTACAGAATAAAGAGCAAGCACGCAAAAGTAATGGAGAAATGTCCATTGTGCTGGGAGCTGAAGTCATTATAAATGTCTAATCCTTTCTGATTTTCTTTTTTCCCCACAGCTTCCAAAATGAAGAAGTAATCATGCTGTTTTCCATAAAAATTCATTGCAGTCATCTGAGTATTCCACCCCACCCGGTTTCATTTTACGACAATAGTCTCCTTGTTGTAGGGAATGGCGGCCTGAATGGCACCATGCTACATTATCATGATATTCCTCCACAATGCAGTTAAACGGGCTCATTCAACCCAGATGACCTTCTACAAACCCCAAAAGAGTTGCCAATAGCTGCCCTACAGCACAAAACATAGGCTCATTAAAAATCTCATTTGAAACGCTGCCGAGATCTACAGCACCATCTACTTTTAGTACAGCACCTTTGACATGGAAAAGGGGTTGAGGAGTCTGTACAATGTTTGTCCTATATTGATGGGAAGAGAAAGTAGGGCGTTTCCACTGGTGAATACAGTAACAACATTGTACTCGATTGTAGGGTGATTATAATGGGCCCTGACAAGCATGAGTTTGAGATATGTTGCCTTGTTTTCTCATAAATATGAATGTTAACTTTCACAAATGGTTGCAGGTAGGATGCAAAAGCGCACCATGGATGCCCTTTTGAAAGGATGGATAATTTAGAATTGTAAGGATTTAGTGTCAACATCTGAATACGACTGAATAAAGTGACATTTCATCTGTTTTAAACAATGCTCACATGGCCATATGTGCAGTGAAACAATTACTGCTGGCTGTTATTAGTTCTCCTGTTCAGGCGAACCATGAAACACGACTTCACTGTGACAGAGAACCAAATCCACAGTTGTAGTTTTGTTCAATAATGCATTGTGAGGACAACTGATACAAGGCCTCAGCAGTCGGAGTCTCACAATCAAGTGACATCTTCATGTTTTTAGTGAGAATTTTGAAGAGAATCTTAAACTACAGAATACTGGAAGACACCCACTTGATTCATCTACCTCCAGCTGCTGAAGTGGCTTTGGACCCATTTCTGCACAAAGAAAAACTTTAGAATATAAAACCACAATACTTAGAGAAGCAATCAGAATGGGGAAAAGGAACAATGGCAGCGACTTTGACTGCACATATGTGCATCTAGAGTAAAGTGCTGCAAGTGTACGTAAAAAGGACATTCAGTTAAATTATTTGCGCCATGTAAGAGGTTTAACAAACCAGCCATACTGAGGCAACCATCTCTTACATCCCCATGAAGATATGCTCAAATTGAGAATTTTTCTTCAAGCAACAGTCCAAAACCCAAAGAAATTCATTGTTTCCAAAAAAAAGGGCATAATGTTTGTTTGACAAGAAACTCAAATTATGAACTGACAAATATTATTGTACATTTCTATCCACTTTCACAAACTGTACATCACTTCCGCTGTCACGTACCTGTGTGAAAATGAACTTGTCCTCTTGGTTGACCTGCCACGCTGTGACTATGTGAATGGTGGACAGCACAGCTCCACTGAGCACAGCAGCTCTCATTCTGACCGGCAGCAGAGTGTAGATAATGTAGATGAAGAACACCGTCCACCAGATGCCCTCCGAGGCACTGCGAGGGTGCACCATGAGCACCCCGAAAACCTGCACCACAATCAGCACCCCGATCACCAGGTAGCTCACAATCCACATGTAGTCTTGGTGGAAGCCGTTGCGGTTGCACACCACCATCATGGCCAGGAAGAGCGCCATGGCCACCGACAGTACTGAGATGTAGGGCACATTGGGGGTCGCGTGGATGCAGTGGAAGGCGAGCATGACCCCGCACACCACCACCAGCACCCCCATGAGCATGGTCAGAGAGCTCTGATTGAGCCTGAAGAAGTAGCGCTGGTACAGACGTTCCAGCTTAGTCGACTGAAATTTCTTGGATTGGAAAACCCACACGACCCGCCTCCAGCAGTCCGCCGCGCTCATCGTCTTGCAGCTGCCTTCTGCTAATTCCCCCAGTTCTTCCCCTTTCCTGCCCTTCAGCTCACCATCTTCAAAGCCCAGATCCACAGCCTTTAGTCCCAGATCCCCACCGCTGACCATCCTCTTCCCATAGTGGTCCTCCTGCCAGCCACAGCGCAGGCCGAAGCTGCCCCCGCTGGTACCTGCCCCACAGTGGTAATGCTGAGGGGCCGCATTAGGGGTCTCTAAGTCCTCCGGGTCCCTCAGGCAGCTCATGTAACGTGGGTTGCATAGTGACGAGCTGTCCTTCCTCTTTTTGCCATTGCGCTCTCCCCATGCTGTCTTTCGCTCATCCACTCTGCCCACAAAGAGGCCTCTGGCCCACGACATCCTAAGCAAAACATGAAACAAACAGAACATAAAAATAGGAAAACCTCACATGGAAGAAGTTCTCAACATCCCACAAGCGAAAAGTCAGTTTCAGAGAGATTTGAAGGGTCCTCTCACCTGTGTGGGCTGTATTGTGTGTAGCAACACTGCGCTCTTTGGCCAGGCCACTAGTTGATCCCAGCAGGCACAAACCATGAGCTCAGACTGGCCAGAGGCATCAGAGGTGTGTCTGTGTTTGAGCCACCTTTCTTTTGTGGAAACAGTCAGTGTGTCAACCCTATACACCACCTAGTGTCTTCACAGACCACCTGTTGTCCTGGAAAAAAAAAAAGGAACACACAAACAAAACATGTGATGTTGTTGAGAAAGCATCGCCTGAGGGAATATCACCCGAGGATCAGGATCATTATGGATACATAAACATGCATTTGTCTTATTACATCTGCTTCTATGTGCACTGATTCTCTGGCAGAGGGTTTGACAATCAATAGCTGAGACCAGATATAATATCTAGTTAATGGCTTGTCCATTTCACTCTCCATCATCACCTGCCCCCAGCAGCCTGGAGCAGCATTTCCATGGAAATGATTTTCTGTTTCGATTGAAAAACGCTGGCTTGTGACAGCAAAAACCTCCTTCAATTATTGCAACATGCATCAGGTGCCACTGGTCAGTTTCGTCATTAAACCATAACATTGAATGTGGTCCCGTTTCGGCAAACTCTCCGCTGACTGCTGGACTTTATTAAAAAGACATTTACCATTGGGGGCTTTTGGAGGAGACAAACAACTCTTGGGCGACGCTCTGTCACTGCAATCTGCCCCCAACATCTTGAGTGGACAGAGATGGGTGTGCTCTATTTGACAATAAAGGCCTCCTGAGTGGGCACCATCAGAGATCAAGAGCTCCTCAGTCCAGATTAAATTGTCCATGCTTCCCCCATTAGCTTTGATGACTCACTATAGCTGGCTTCTGGCGGCACATGTCAAGGACACCACTAACCTCTAAACTTAATAAGCAAATCTCTGCCAGGGTGACTGATCTGAGACTAATGGTGGGAAGAGCACACATGGACATGTTTATAATCAACAGCGGCTTGTAATATGAGTTGCACAACCACCACAACAACAAAAAAAATCTAATTGAAAGCTTCGGACACAGCTGGGCTTCATGGATTGTGCTTGAGAGAAAACATAATAAGTAACTGGGAAAAACCAACATGTCTTTAGTAGATACAATTCAATTAAACTCCACTTTTTACAAATTTGATAAAGGCACAGAAGTACAAACTACTAATCAACATGCAAAAAGCAGCAACTTAGTGTGTCACTGGTTTAATCCAAGTATGTGGGCTGCAGGAATGACCTCCACTCACCTTTGGTACATTTACGACAGGTGAGGCGGCGACATGTGGCTCTTATCTAATGCAATCTGTACATGCATGCGTCCACCGCGGATCATGAAGTGAAAGTGTGCCACGGTTTGAGTCAGGCGTCCTGCACCGCAAACCAAGGAGATGCTTTGGCTTCTTATTTTATTGTAGGGTAATAATGACACTGAACAGCAACCATCAATGCTAAGCTTTAGAGAATAAAAAAAAAAAAAACATGTATAGCAATTTACACGTGTAGGCCCAGGCTGTCTGGTTGCGGGCAGCCGGCCGAAGCGCATTACATAACAGGACGCTCCAAGTAGCCTACAGGGGAAGTCGACAGCTCTCCGCGTTTTTAAATGCAGCCTCTTTAAGCACAATTCACATGGAGATAGTACAGGAGCCTGAAGTCAGCCTGGAGTCTGTGGGGGGCTTGCAGAGAGGGGGCTCGACACACATCGCCGCAAACTTATCAGGAGTAAAAACATTCCGTCAGGCAACTTGGCACCGGATCCCCCCCGATATCACAGGGATGTGCAGTCCGGCTTACAAGACTCATGTACACTGACAACATGGGTCTACACGAGCTTACACACCGGGGCCTGTCTCCGGCAACATGAGCCTGTCTTGTGTTTGGACTCCAAACAGGACCAGACACTGGAGGAAAAAAACGCCGTGCGCCAAACTGGTTATTGTGGCGATCAGGTCCAAAAAAAAAAGTGCACATAAATTGCCTGCATAAGGAGCGATGTTAGTGTCCTGCAGAACAGTTCACCATCACAGCAAAACACCGGAGTACAAGTCAGCTGTTGGCGATCCCCCCCTCCTCCTGTGTCCACTGACTGCGTTTTAATTCAGCCGGCCTGCAACAAATCAACATTGTGCAGAGCAGTTTGCCCAACACAGCGGCGCGAAAGCTTCAGCAAGACAGGCAAGCGTACTTACCATTGGATATCCAATAGGAGTAACTACTGCAGTGGAGCTCCAGTTTAAGCCCCACAGTGTTTCAGGCTTCAACACAGCCGCCGTGACACGCTTTTCAGATGCGGATCGGTCCGTGTGGAGAGGCGCTTTGGGAAGCGAAGAAACACTGCGATATTGGCAGGACAACCTTCGCTCTCCAGTCAGAGCTACAGTACTACATTCCCAACGCCTCTCTCTCTCTCTCTCTCTCTCTCTCTCTCTCTCTCTCTCTCTCTCTCTCTCTCTCTCGCACAAACACGTGCACGCACACACGCGCACGCACACAAGCTGCATTCGTGAACACAGGAGTCCCCCTAGAGGTGACACCAGTGCGTCTCTGCCTGCTTGTGTGTCTCTGTGTGTGGTTTACACTTTTTTTTTTGCTGCCATGTAGTCCGTTTGTTATTTCATTTTTTAAAATTCACTTTCAGATCAGCCCAACAGTGTGTGATTGTAGCTCAGGTTGCAAATCATAAGCAGGTAAGTAGCAGAGAAACAAACTCATGTCGAGCACCACCTAGTGGATTAAATGATCACCACAAAGGTCTCCTAAAGATGTAATTCTGAAACTACTTCACACTTGTTTTCAGCGTTTACATCGAGGGCGTATTTGAGCTGCTAAAAGTTAGTTCCATGGCACAATGAAAGCACTGAAATGTAATTCTGTGCGTAATGACAAGCTCACCTTAACCATAATGTCCCCACAGCTCTGATGGAGCTCGGAGTTTATCCAGAGAATCTTTAACACTAATTTCTTCTTGGAAAAACCTGGAATACATGTGGAACAGCTCATCTGCTGGTTGTGCAGAGGAACACAGAACATGATTTACGGTCAGATCCAGTGTTAACGAAGTTATCGCTGCTGTGCCATGTGTGT